>NC_057807.1:153137945-153437945 GCF_018294505.1 Triticum aestivum
GTCGTCGCTACCGCGACGATGTCCGCCTCGACTCGCGTTACGCTAAGACAGGGAGGCAGTGGTGTCACGTGCTCGTCTCGGCGTCCGTCATCGCTACCGCTACGACGTCCGCCTCGACTCGCGTTACGCTAAGATAGGGAGGCAGTGGTGTCACGTGCTTGTCTCGACGTCCGTCGTCGCTACCGCGACGACATCCGCCTCGACTCGCGTTACGCTAAGACAGGGAGGTCGTGGTGTCACGTGCTCCTCTCGGCATCCGTCGTCACTACCGCGATGACGTCCGCCTCGACTCGCGTTATTCTAAGACAGGGAGGCAGTGGTGTCACGTGCTTGTCTCGGCGTCCGTCGTCGCTACCAGGACGACGTCCGCCTCGACTCGCGTTATGATAAGACAGGGAGGCAGTGGTGTCACGTGCTCGTCTCGGCGTCCGTCGTCGCTACCGCGACGACGTCTGCCTCGACTCTCGTTATGCTAAGACAGGGTGTCAGGATAGGACGTACTTGTTGTCTACCTTCAAATTTGGCCGTTGTGGAATCCCTTCCCGCCTACATTTGGGAGGAGGACCGAGGCCACTATAAATAAGACCTAGCCACCACCATGGGATGGGATCGAATCCATTCCTCCTTCACCACCTCACCAGCTCTCTCGAGCTCAAGAACACACCTCCTGAGGTTGTTCGCCACTATAATAGTTCTTCCTCAGCCCCTTGAGGCAAATCCACCACAAAGCAGGAGTAGGGTTTTACACTGCAAGGTGGCCCAAACCTGGGTAAACTACTATGTCTTCCCTTCCCTTCGAGCTCGAAGCGATAGGCTGTGAGGTTCATGAGTTGGTAGGCTGGGTAGGTTGAGATCTCCGCACGCACCCCAGAGTTCGAACCTCTCAAGGGTTTGCGGAACCCCTCCGACAGGGTTGTTTGGTTTCTAGCCACATCTTGCCACACTTTGCTACACCTCACCTTAGACAAGTATGATTAAGTTAGGTGGGTGTTTGGTTCTAGCCAGACCTAAGGCAATAATTTTTTATGAGAAGTGAACCCCACATGTCATAGACACAAAAAGTGTGGCAAGATTCCCTTAGGCAAGCAAAAGTGTGGCTAACAATTTGAGCAACTCAAGTTAGGCAAGTGTGGCAAAAATAATGTGGCAATATATGGCAAACATAGTCACAATCCAAAACTCCACACAGTGAAAAAACATTTGCATGGGAGAGGGAGGGGATTCAGGCAATAAAGAAACACTTGTTTGGGAGAGTGAGAGGCTGGTGTAGTGGGTTTGATTGATTTTTTTTATACATGTGGGTCTATGTGCACAGTGGTGCCAACTCGCTCAAATCGCTAGAGCGGTGCCAAAATCTTTTGATTTGACATCGATGCGCATTATGTGGCATACTTTTGAGAAATATGGCATCGTCCACATAGTGGAAGGCAACAAATGCCCGAGCTCTTCACACGCTCCTAGGTAAATGAGAGGAAAGAGAAAGAGAGAGAGAGAGAGGGTGAAAAAAATATCACTAGCCCTGGAGCCAGCCCTATCGTATGAGCGAATGATATTGGTACCTCTTGATGACACGACAATCTTATCCAGCCAGCTGCTCTAATATGTTCTCTTCTTTTGCAGATAAAAAAGACCCGAAAGTGAAAAATGTGCTGCACTATAACAATCTCATCGATTGCCTTGATCTCCATCTTATAGAAATTGATTTGATCGACTACCGAGGCAACACATCTGGGATTAAATTTGCCAGATTCTTTGTTTTGGAGGCAAGTGTGCTCAAGGTAATGAGGTTTGGCGTTCTCTGGCGCAACAATGAATGGCGCGCTGATCACCACAAGCGTCTAAGCCTAAATGACAATGTCTCCATAGAAGCTGAATTTATTTTTGAAACATCAAGTTGCCAGAGACTCAAAAATTTATTTGCCCATTAGTGACTTGTCAGGGCGGTTTATTTTAGTTTGTATGATAATATTGTATCCACGTAAAGTAATGAAAGTTGTTAATTCCCTCTTCACAGGTGCAGCATTACTCGTAACTTTGTAATATCAGTTTGAAACTTGTAATATTGCCATGTCCTATTCCTGCGTTTTCAATATCCCGCTAAACAAAGAGGTCCTGAGTTGTTGATGATGGTGTGCCTGCCACGTTTCACCAATAGCCATCGGATATAGATCTAACGCATACAAAGCAAACTTCTGCAGTTTTGCAAAAAGATGCCCGCACTTGTTCCCTATTTACAAACAACTCCTTGTCTCTCACAATCATCCTTATCTCCTCCCCACCACATCTAGAAGGCCATGGAACAATTTGGCGTGATGTCCGCTACTGGCGCCGTCCACCCCCAATCTTGGTGTTCTGTGCAATGCATGGGCATCTTACTCGTATAAGAAAGGAGTAGAGATACAAATTATGTCCAACACGAATAGTTGTAAGCAGGCTAGCCTTACAGCCATGATGATAGTGACTGCACACGGTGAGGCTGACTTTGGTATGCCGAACACGACGCCTACACTCAAGTGTCATCTCCGACGTAGGGTCTTGTCACTTCACTATGAGGAGTAATTTGACCAGCGGGTAGTACGGTACTAGTACTACATTGGTAGTACTACTACTAGTTTAGCACCACCGTTTGGATTTAGTAGTACTACCACATCCATCTGGATTTAGTATTTGACTAGCAATATCTGGTAATGCATGTCACAAAAATATACTACTCCCTCTATAAATAAATAAATGGAGTATTGTTTTATTCGGTTTTGAACGTAGTTCCCGATAATATTATACACTCTCCCTTTTGGTAGATGGCTCAAATCTGAAGTCTCATCAATCAGACTACTATTATACTCACCGAGAGCTCAGCTTGGTAAGCTACCAACAAAAAATTGCAATCAAAGACTACTATTGTACTCACTCCGTACTAGTGTATTAGTCACGTTAGGAAAACCAAATAATCCAAAAACTTTTAGGCGTTGTGCATTAACTACCCACCTCGTTCCCAGTTTTTGCCATGAAAAAAGAAATCACCCAATAGGAGATGTGGGGTGCATATGCATTCAATGACTTTAGACTACTTAGACCTCTTCCAATGCAAAGGTGTTTAGAAGAGGTGCTAAGTGCATTAAATAGCTTAACAACTCAACTCACCAATGCATAGGTGCTTAACTTGTTGTTGCTAAGCTTACTTTATTTAAGTGGTTTGCACCTAAGCTCTTCCATGCATTGGTCAACTTCTTTCATTTAAGTGGTTTGCCTAGGTTCACGTGCTTAGCATTGGTTCTTCCTGGGGTCACCAACGTGCTCTCTCCTCCTTAATTACTGTGCCATGTCATTTTTTTGCCTATGTGGCATGCTTAGCACCTATCCACCATGGAGCACTAGGAAGGGCCTTGGCACACCATGTTTGGTTACATGCATTAACATTTTATTAGTTAAATCAAATGTCAAAACTTGGCGCAAAATGCAAAGGGGGCCAATAAACCAGTAAACATCAAAGTTCTCTCGTTTTGCCCCAACTTGGTCTTGGTGAGATGACTATACTGCAGCAGCACAGAGGGAGGGCCGAGGAGTAGATGGGAAACACACATGTGAATGCAACACAGTCTGCACTTCTCATATAAAGGCTCCCCGCAAGTCCAATCTACGAAATCCTACGCCCCTATGCACCCTAACCAAGGGCAAGATTGATCACTCCAATCGCAAGATCAGTTGACTACAAGCTAGATCCATGGAGGTGATGAGCGCGAGCATCAGCCGGCTGTGCCAGATGTCCACGATGCCGGCCTGCAGCCCGACACCAAGGAACATCTCTAGGTCATGCTTGAGTCCGCCAGGGCAAGAGGTCTCTTGGACGATAGCTTCGTCTCCTTGTTCGAAGAGGTCCACGTCGGCTTCCTCGACAAGTTCACCGTCGTCAAGAAGCTTGCCGACGACCTTGACGTACGCCTCCAACCCATGTGCCGAGGCTCTGCGATGCCCACCACCCTTTATGATGACAACCTCTTCGACGCACTGGTGGCCCTACGACTGCCCGCCGTCACGCCGAAGAATTTCCACCTCGAGGTCACGCTCGCAGCACAGCGCCTGACACAACAAGACACCATGGACATAATCACCCACCTATACGCGCTAGTCGTCCACAAGGACTACTACGTGCAAGAGGAGGACGATAGGATGCTGGCCTTGTTGGACCGCAGGGCAACCTTGGATGGCATTGTTCAGAAGCATGTTGAGCTCACCGCCAACGCCGCTGCTCCTCAAACGTCGGTTGGTGACCTCACGCACTAGGTCATGAGGATGTCGTTGATGGATCTGTATGTATCTTTATCTTTTCGTCAAATCCATGTAGTAGTATATTGTACTAGTAATTATCTTACCTTTCACATCAACTTCATAATTTTTGTACGTACTCCATGCATGAACCGCGCCAGAACCAAACTTCTCATTACTCTAGGGAAAATCGTTATTTCTATCTTGCCATGGAGCAGAACCAAAATTTAAAGTTACAAGTTCGAAAGGAAAAGCCTGTCGTGTTCATGTCGCACCCCCCCACGGTTGGTCCGGCACACCGCTCAAGGGAGAATGCATGCTCTATTGCATTTTCACTTACAGGTTGGACCGCAGTTGAGCAAACCCACTATCGGCAAACCCCCACCACGCCCACCGCATGATGGCTGAGAAAATAGGAGGGAGAAGAGATGGTTGTGGCACGGACTCCAAGAAAATTGGTGTAAGATGGGACTCGTGTGGGTGGCGTGTGTCGTACTGCTACACGTGAATGCTAGTTATGGCCCATGCCACCCCACTATATCGAGGTGTTGGTTACGTAGAGCGCGAACACATTATCTCTCCAGGAGTGCGGTACACCACTAGTACTACTCACATTGTCGCAAAATTTCCTGAAGTCCATGCTTAGCCCTCCTATCTCTCTCTCTCTCTCTCTCTCTCTCTCTCTCTCTCTCTTCTCATCCAGCCAGCAGACGTGCGGAGCCCATCATCTGTTTGCTCACATGCGGTCTCACATGTCAGTGAAAACACAAGATGACCCACTGAACCTGCACATCTTTCACCTCGATGTGCTGGTGATGAAAAACAAATCCAATAAAGATCTTCGGTGGCCGCTTTTGGAGTTACTCAAGAGTAAGATTCTATTTACAGTTTAACCAAAGATGCACATCACGTGGCTTCAACTAGCACTCCATTTTCTTGCATGACACGACCTGGATGCTAGATGTCCAACGTGTCGGCAAAAGTAGGAAGAACTCGACCAAATCTTATCCACATTTAGACCGGAGGATTAGGAAACACGGCAAGCCTTGTGCCTACATCATACTACGTACAAGCCCACCTCACGCAGTCACGCTATCACCACATTTCTTGGCCTCCGTGTGACACCTAGTTCTAGTTGATCTAACTAGAACTAACTATTGTGCTAGCATACTCCACTATTAGGTTGGCTCTATGTGATGTGGCAATTCCATATAAATGGATGCTGGCTATACTGCTAAGGTACTCACACTCCAAGAAGTGACTCGAAAACCATTCGTAAATTGAGTTTATGACATGCATATGCAAATGTACCATTCATTAAATACAACAAGTCATCAACACACAATGACAACGAGGATACATGTTGGATTATAGATTATTTCCAACAAATCATTCTAGTAAATAATAAAGATTTCATCACACAACAAATAAAAAGCAATGAAATGAAATTCAGCTCAACCAATCCTCGGCGTTGGAAACGCTTGCTTTGAACCATAGGTAAGCCTCTGGGAAGCGCCAGCTATTGTCAATATCGAGACCAACGCAGGACAGGTCATCCAGGCTGAAGCGTCCTATATCAGCACGCATATTGTGATAGCCAGGGTAATGAACCGTAGCAATGTACAAGGTATAGATACAGTTGCTTCTCATAAATGTAGTAACGTTGTGCCAACAACAGCTGGATTGCCTTTCAACATCATTGGATAGTTTTGTCCAAGGAAGAGCGAGTTTTCTCCATGACTATCAATACTGAACCAGGGAGAAGGTGTTGGCGCTAGCACACTAGTATCCATCCCGAATACCCTGCAACGGATGTTGGAATAGGTCCAGAGAGTGCGACCATTGGAGACAACACCTGCTTCCTTAGTAGGAACATCTGCAGTGCGCTGTATACAGACAAGAAGAGGCGATCCATCAGAATAAGTTGCTAGGTGCCACTGAGTATATAGCTCCTGCTCATCCTCATGGTCATGATCATCACCACCGTCATCTCACCCTTGGTTATAAAATTTTTCAAGTATAGGTTGTGGAATGTTCACAGGACCTTGGAAACACATGAAGGTTAATTAGCAAAGGGAAACTTTTTAACCCGCATGCATGTGGATGAAACAATTATAATTACGGTGGAAGACAAACATACCGAAACCATAAGTATTCCATGTGAAAACAGTGCCACGAGTGGTGGCAGCAAACACAAGACGCTCATATTGAATTGCATCACAGTACTCATCCGTGTACAGAAATTGATTTTTGAGCAATATCCATCAAGGCGTGGAAGTCAGGACGGCAACATGCTTGTCAAACATAGCAACAACTTCATAGTTCATGTAATCCCAAGAGCGGTTTGGAACTCGACAAATTGCTATCTTCTGTAGACAACAGTCACCATGATCGTATTTGAACGTACGTAGATCATCTGTGTGCTCCACCTCAGGGCACTCTGAGATTTTTGGAACTGGAATCCGCTGACAAGTGTACACATTCACAAGTTCCCACTCGCAGTTGTATGCAATATAAACAACCCAATCTCCATTTGCGCCTTCCCATGCCTTACCCTTAAGCAATGACATCTTAACATCACACATATCATTATCAAGAGGCATCAACTTGCACAAGGCGAGGCTTCCGTCATCCGCACACCAGCGAGCAGGGTCATGGCGAAGAAGATAGGGGAGATCATACTGCTCTTGGACCCTTGGGTTCTTTGTAATGATGTTATTAGTTGATTCTAGAATGGTCTTGAACGAACCTACCATGCTAGCCAAGGTGATGACATCGCATTGATCAATGAGTTCCTCCACCGCGTCATCTTTTAGATGAGGGAAAGAATAACGGGGTCGTTTCCGGCCTGTTCCCTCCATGAAGAAGATGATCGAACAATGGCAGAAGGAAGGGTGAAAGGAAATGGAGGGAAGAGCATGCGACAACAGCCAAATTGAGAGGGAAAGGCGAAGATGCGATGGACGGTTGCCACAGTACAGGAAGAGGCGCCCCGGCCTACATAGACATCCTTTCAAAAATTGTACAAAAGGACTCGCCATCGTCTCACTGACATGTTCGAATGGGACCACATGTGAACGGAACATTGTGTGTCATTTCTCGTGCAAAATGCGATCTGGCCGCATTGGCCAGAGATGCCGCATTATTTCTCGACTTTATTTTTTTAATGGCGTACTATTCAGTTTTGAAGCACGACTAACTGGTGTTGTATGTGGAGAAAATATAAACTACTCTACCACTAGTCCACCAATAGTAATAGCATCAAAAAATATATATAGGCCGGAGCTTCAGCGCTTGCTTGCTAAGGGCGGCCCACTTGCTTCTCAACTATCACCCTTTCTCCGGATCTAAAAAAGACGGCCTATCTCTCCCTCCTCACCGGTGGTCACAGATCCGCCGGGAAGAAAAGGACGTGCAATGTTGACGCACTTGTCGTCGGTGAGCGAGGTCACGCACTGATGACAAGGCCTTCCTCTCAGACCTAGCGCCCGCGTGGGATGGCCTCCGTCCCCAAGCTCGCTGCCGTAGTGTGTGCGGAGGACGACGGCCACGAGCGAAGCCACTTCCCGCCCTGTAACGCCCCAAGACTGATGTGCCAGGTGTCCTCCGTTTATTTGCCGTCGTTTCCATGTCATTCGTTTGTGTGTTGCATTTTGCCATGTCATCATCTGCATTTCATCTGCATGTTTTTCAAAACTAGCATCCGTCCGGGTCCTCCCAGTTCTCTCTGTTGTCTGTTCTGAGCCCAGACACACTCGCACGCGCTCGCGGCACCTCCCAGATCTCGTTTCGTGAGCCGCAGAAAAACATTCTCAGAATGTGCCGAGAACTTTTGAGTGTTCTTGGTACATTACCGGTAGACCGCCTGTCAAATTTCGTTCCATTTGGAGGTCGTTCGATGCCCCAACGGTTAACCACGTTAACCGTCGGACCCCTTTCTCTTTGCAGCCCAGCACTCCTCCACACAGCCTACCTAGCCCATCTAAACCCCCTCCATGCTCTCTGCCATTGGCTCTCGATCGTGTGGGTGAAAACCGTACCTCGTTTGGACTTCCCTAGCTCCCTCAACCTATAAATAGGCCTCCCCTTCTAAAACCAATAGGTAAATCCACCCCTAACCCTAGTCTTCCCCCTCCTCACGCCGCCGGACATGTCCATTTCGTGCCGGTCATGTCCAGTGCCACTGCCAGCAGCCAGTGGCGCCGCGCCACGTCGCCCTCCCCACCTCCACCGCCGTCGGCCCGCCCAGGCCCGCGGGGAGCCCTTGAAGCCTATTGGTGCCCGTCCGCCCCGCCGCCGCGATCACGCGCCCCGCGCCCGCACCTCCCGCCACTGGCGACCTGCCCTGCTGCCGTGCGCCACGCCGCCCGCTGCTGCCTCCCTCGCCGGAGCCGCAACCCCGGCGACCGAACCCCGCCGCGCCTCCTCTGCGCCGCCTCTCCAACACCACCCGCCGCCAAATGTTGTCGCGCCGCCGCCGTGCTGCCGTCTCCTGTGCCAGCCTGCGCCGCTACCAGCCACGCTCCGCCGCTCCGTTGCACGCCCGCCGCTGCCACGCCAGGATCTGGCGCCCCCTGGCCAGATCCGGCCGGCCCGACCTTCCCCCAGCGGCCCTCGTCCTCTCCGGAGCTCGCCGCTGCTGCGACGTCGCCGGAGCTCGCCGGCGTTGACCCGATCCGCTCCACGCACGTGCCCGATCCGCGACTCGATACAACTCCGCGAGGTTTTTTTGTCTATCCCTGTGTTTTCAATCATATGTGTGCATGTTTGAGTGGCTCTAACTTTGTGCATATTGCTCCGTTTCCCCTGCATGATATGTCAAAATGTTAGTCACAGAGTGGTCTACATGATAGAGTAGTTTTCATTAATGTTACTGTTCATCTTGATGCCTTAAACTTCATTACGAAACTGCTAAGTGATATAAACTGCTGAAAACTGTTGCATGTTAACATTATTTAGGTGTCTTGTGAGTGCTATAACTTTGTCCCTGTTGATCCTATGATGATGAACTTGATATGCACATGTTTGGATCTTCATGATCTACATGCCGATGTCATTAGCTTGTTTGTTTGAGTTCATATACATATCTTAATCCTTCTTGCAAAAGTGCTTGCTGATGTTAACTGCTGAAAACTGTTATAACTTGCATATTTGTCTTTTTTATATTGTTTTGTGTTATTATCTTTTGAGCATCATGTCAACATGTTTTAGGAGTATATTTATGCCATTTTTATAGTGGTGCAATCCATGTATTTTGATACGCCCTGTGGTGAGTGCATCAAGCTTGTGACGTGGGCTACTTGATGTTAATGTTCTGTCAAGTCTGAATCTGTCATATCATGTTGCTATGTTTGCTTGATGCTACGGACTAATCCGTGCATAATCTGGAGATGATTAGTTGACATGTTTTGTTTTACATGTTATGGTCTATCATGAAATGCCTTTTGATGCCTTATTTATGTTATGTAGCATATTGTTTATTTGCCATGAATGTGCCTATATAATATTTCAGTTTTCTGTTAACTTCATGATGCCATGTTGTGAGCTTGATATTGATTGATCTATGCCTCTTTTGAAGATGCTCCAATTACATGTTTTGAATTATGCTATGAGTTCTTTGTCCACGGGCTATGTTTGATAATTTTGGGTATCATGTGACCGATGTTCTATTCTTTCAAACATGTTATGCTGATGTTGCTGTTTTACACGCTGAAATTGTTACAACAATCAATCTTGTCATGTTGGTTCCCACTAATCCATGAGCCATATGCATATGATGCCTTGATGTTGTTTTCTCTTTGTTATATTTAGTTTAATTACATGCCCTTGTTTCTATGTATAGTTGTTGTAACACCTTTGTTTCTCGCCTTCTACATGTCATCATATTAACTCTGCTCGTGTATATGCTCCTGTGTTATAAAGTTGCATTTTGCATTGATCATCGTGGATTAATCTTGATTCCTATGAACTTGAACATTAATTATATTTTAAGTATGTTATCTGTACATGAAGTTTATGTCAAGTTTGTGCTCATATGATTCCTGTATCATGTTGTTTTGATGATTGCAAAGTGCCTACTTGCTGTTTTGGGGCAGTTTGTTGCTATGACTTGTTTTGAGTGTATGTGTTGAACCGTTGCTCCGTTTTCATCATGCTCTATATGAAACTTGCTTGATTTTGCATGTAGTTTCATATTATCTTGTTGCATACATGTTTTGGGAGTGTTTGTGTGACAGCCTGGATTTTGCCTTCTCTCTTTTTATCGGACTTGCCTTCTCTCTCTTTTCGGACTTGGTTTTCATCGTGGTTTTTGCTCTGATTTGATTTGGATTTTTGGATCAATTCAAATGGACTTGTCACTTCGGCATATCCTTGGCTTTCACCCAAGTGACCCATCCACCTTATTCCTCCAACAAATTCCCAAAATAATAATACGAACATTTTTCCTAAAAGGAAAATATTCATTTTCCTCTCTTAAGTTCATTTCAGAACTTTGTGCTCCAAAGCAACCTCAATATTTCTTGCTCCGAAAAAACTGAGATAATTCCTAAATATTCTTAGGACAACTCTACATCTTCCCATGCAAAAATATTGCATCACTTTTTGTAATATTTTTGCTGTAGAAAACCTTTTCACTTCTGGACCAGAAATGCACTTTGCACAACAAGTGCATTTTTCCCTAAGCTTTTAGCCTTGATCTTTCTTGAGCTTGAACTCCCTCCTAAGAAACCCTAAACCCCAGGAGATCAGCCCTAATGGCCTTCTAGAAGGTGGCCAAACATGGCGACCAAGTTTCTGTACAGAAACTTGTCAGCTAAGTGGCGTCACTTCTGATTGACTTGGGCATGAGCCATCAACTCCCCTAGACTAAACAATGCACGGTTGAGAGCGTAGACAAGGTTTGGCTGCTCCTGGGCGTTGTTTTGCCCATGCCAGCCTAGTGACCGCGCGTGGACACGGTGGCTGGCATGCGTCTCGACGCACTCTGGTTGGCGCCTTGCGCTCAGTTTCGCGCGTGCACGTTCCAGCACTCGGCGCCGACTGCCGCACCATGCTACAACCCTCGACCCATCACCCATGACCCCTCCCTAGAGATCACTGACGCTAGAGCCGCCATAGCAAGCCGGTCCAGTCGCGGCCAAAATGGCACAGTGCGCACATGTGCTTGTCCCCATCTCAAACCGCCTCCTGTGCTCGTCCGCGAGCGTGGGCAAGCGCCGGCGTTGGAGCCTCTCGTCGACGTTCGCCGCGTGTCCAGAGTGCTCCAGCGGTGACATGTTCCCCTCCCCCCATCTGCTCCGGCTATATAAAGCCACCCCGTCTCCCTTGCTAGCCACCCACCACTCCACACCACCTCCACGAACACGAAGATGAGCAGAAGCCCGGTCGGGCAGGCCTCTGGCCGTCGCCCCGACCCGAGGACTCCGGCGATCCCCATAGGCCATCTGCCGCTCTCCAGGGCCTCTCGAGATCAAGCAGCTGCTTGGGCAGGGCCTAGGTGGTCTGCTGGAGCTGCCTGGACCACGCCAAGCCCTCGGAGCTGCCTCTACCCTCCGTCTTCCACCTCTCCGGCGAACCCCGTCCACCACCGAAGCTTGCGAGCTCGACTGCGACCAGCTCCGTCCACCTCTCGCCAAGCCACAGGTACAGGAAGGTGTGCTGCGAGCCCCGCTTCCAATCTATCCCTCTAGCCTAGCCCCAAACCCCCTCGTCGCCGGCGTGAGCTCCAGCGAAACGCCGCCCCTCCTCTGATCTCGATCCCCCTCTCTCTCCTGACTGGTGGGGCCCAGTGTGAGCCTCACCACTCGCGCCCGAAGCAGTACGAGTGGAGGCGCACTCCCACTTTACGCCTTCGACGTCACCCCCCCCCCCAGGAATTTTTGTTTAATTCAAATTTATTCAGAAATTTGACCATACTTTGACCAGCCATAACTTCTAAACCACAATTCCAAATGAATTGATTCTTTTTGCATTGTCTTTGTTACAGAAAGCTCTAGCAGCACACCAAAAGGTGGATTTTTCCTGGCTGTCTAAAATTTCTGGTGATATTCAGAATGTGTTTTGACATTTATCTTTGTGGTTTTAAAAAAAATTCAGAAGGAGGATCATGCCTTGAAGCTAACCAGGAGGAGTGTGACCCTCCTCTGCATTAAGGCAAGCCACATCATCATTTGGATGGTGTTATTTCAATATCTATGATTTTCTACTTGAATATGATTCTTTATTTGCATTTAAAATTTGATAAATTAATATGGTTAATTGCTAGTTGTTTCATGATGCTTGATATGCTTGTTTTAGCTTCTTGTTGAGTTCATAGAATTGTTTGGCTAAGTAGAGTAAGATTTTGCACTAGATATTTTGTTATGGAAAGTTATGGTAGCTATTTTTGCTAGTAATAGTTTTCAACTAAATGATGAACTAATAAAAATGTTTTTTGTAGAAAAAAATGTGTTATAACCAGAGAAGTTTCTGATCTTAGTAGTGCAACTTAGTTATATTGCTTGTTTTAATCCATGCTTAAGAGTTGCTTGCTCTGTGTGACGAGTAGTTGCATGATTTCCGATATGATGCCATGTTAGTAATAAAAAGTTTTTCTAAAAGTTAATACTTGATTAAGTTCAACCTGAATATGATGTTGATCACATCATGGTGCCACTGAATCAGGTTTATAATTCAGTGCGACCACATTTACCTAATGGGAAGGTCTTGATTCGGTCCTTTCTTGTGGCTCTCACCGGTGCCTCCCGAGAGGGAAGGTTATGAGTGTGCATACCCTGGACCGGTAGGCAAGCATAACCCTGTGTGCTCATTTTGTTTTATGGTACCTTGTCCCCGTTTGGGACCATTTTGCCACGACGATGGTCGTTGGTGTCTTTGGTAGACACGGGGCCACCCAAGACCTAGCACTGAGAGGGAGATGGTCGGAGTGGGCGGGGAGAGTCCATGGCAAAGGGAGGGTTTCGTCGGAGTACTTTGGTCCACCTGAATGGGAGTGCGAGGCCAGGTATTCCGTAGTTTGGGTAAAGTGTGCTACCTTTGTAGAGTGTATTTAATCTATCGATAGCCGCACCCTCGGTTATGGGCAAGACTCGAGAGTAAGTCACACCATGGATCAACTTTTATAATTAATCTTGCAAACTAGTAATTGTTGAGATGCATTGTTTCGTGGTGAACCTTGAACACTCGAGGTGTTCATGAGTGATTGGTTTCAGGTGTGACCCCGGTGTGGTCACCGTTTGGTTATGAGGTAACCGTCTGGTAAGCGAGTCCGTGTGACTTGATGCGCTGTTTGGTTGCACTGCATAGCTTTGCATTTGTAGTAATTTCTTGCATTAATTTAACTTGATTAATTATCATGATATTGTCTATCATTGTCCTTATGTTTGTTGTGAGCTTGCAAGTACATTCAATGCACTCACCTGGCGTGTCATGCCAGCTTTCAGGCAAGATGATTCGCATCGGAGCGCATCTCGTGTCTAGGCCGTGTCCACGTTGGTGTCCCTATGTCATGGAGTTCCGCTACGTCGTTCTTCCGCTGTCGCGTACTTTCATGTCATCGAGGCCCCAACCATGTTCATTAAATAATGTACATACTGTCCAGCAGCACCGTGTGTGCTGCTTGGCCTCGAATCTCGATGTAATATTAGGCCTTTGTACCACGCTAGTATCAATAAAGCGGTTATTTCTGTACCATGTTGTTGTGTATTGCCAGAAGACTCGATCTCTGCGCTGGCAATGCAGGGTAAACTGGTTGCTCTGAGCCAGGGTGCCACAACGCCTGGTATCAGAGCCGACACGCTAGACCGGTAGTGCGTTAGTAAAATAGTAGATAGTTTGGTAGACCTAGGAATTGGTTGTTGCATTGCATGCATGACTTATTGTTGTTATTACTAACCGTTTGGTTTATGAGTGTAGATGGCACCAGTACCGATCTTGTACCATCCTGAGCCAGCTCCATGCACATCGCCGCACCTGCTTCAGAACGTGTGGCGATGACTCTATCTAGAGGGTGTTGATCCAGAGTATCGGGTGTATCGCGAGCATCTGGCCGGTGCATTCTATGAGTATTATGTTGAGGTCACTCTACACCACAGTTCCCCATCCGGCGCTTACACTCGTTCGTCTAAGGGTGGTCTTGCTTCTACGCCATCTCAGGCGGTTCAGTTTGCTGCTATCGAGGCTCTTGTAGACTTGCGCTATAATGATGTTCGCATGCACACCCACCCTGGACTTTTCTTCTACCCATCTCTGCACGAGAATGGGCGTATCCGCTTTCCTTTGATTAATCCGGCGTGCGATCGTCCCACTAGCCACCTTGCACGCTACATCGCCGCTAGATATCTCCTTAACTACGAGTTAGCTAGGGAGCTCTCACGCGCTCGCGCCGTTCTCGCTGCTGCTCGTTAAGGAACCCTCTTCCCGCTGTCATCTACACTTTTGATCCTCCCACCTCCGTTCCTACGACGACCTTGCAGGGTACCGTTAACCCTTTGATGGTGAACCCTCGCAGCGCTCCTGCTGCATGGTCTTCTCTTGTCCCTACTCCTGCCGCTCCTATGCTTAGATCCCATCCCCCGCCTGCCCTGAGGGAGAGCCCTCAAGGCAGCGCCAGCACACCTCTCTTCTTGCGGAGGTCTCTACCATCAGTTCAGGATCTGGGAACAGCTCAGGAGACGAGCCTGCAGCAGCACCATCCAAGCAGTAGATCGTTAGAGTATCGTGGTAGTCATGAGCATGGTGTATGGCTATAATCGCATTTGTCATGATGCGTAGTTTCGTGTACGAGGGTGGTAGACCCATTGCGATGTTTATTTCCATGTTGGGACTATGTATAATTATGTTGGATTTCTTTTCGACTTGGTTTTAATTCGCTGCTTTCTTCCAGGATTTGTCATTGGTTTTCCCCAATTTTTGAATTTTCTCATCATGGTTGCTATGTATTGGGAAAACGAAAAATAGGATGCCGCATGGAGGCAGCAGCTGTCAAGATGGTGAGGATGTCCCTGTCTGTCGTTCCGCAAGACAGGCAGGACATTCCCCTGAACCATACCATCCACCTCCGCCTCCACCACCACAACCGCCTTCCACCGAGCAAGTTCTGTGAATGTTTGAAGAAAGAAGGAGCAACGATCTGCTGGAAATATTGAAAAGTGTACATGTTACGGTTGGGCAGAATGGAAACCAGAATGGCCATCATTCCAAGCTATCAGATTTTCAGCCAACGAAGCCTCCCAGTTTTAGCCATGCTACTGATCCTTTGGACGTCGATGACTGGCTAAGAACTATTGAACGAAAACTGGAAATTGCTCGCACAGACGACGGAGACAAGGTTCATTTTGCAACGCATTATCTCGAAGGAGCTGCCGCTATATGGTGGGATAATGCGAAAGCAATATGGCCTGCCGACGAGGAAATTACTTGGACAAAATTCAAGGATCATTTCCGCAAATATCATATTACCACCAGAGTCATGAAGATCAAGCAACGCGAATTTCTCGCCCTCACTCAAGGCAGCATGACCGTTGCCGAGTATCTGAATAAATTCAACCATCTGGCCCGCTAATCTCTCCATGCTGTGGCCATCGAAGAGCGGAAGATCCCCCGATTTCTTAGAGGCCTACATCAACATCTCCGCTGCACTCTCAGTATGTTTGATTTCCCGGACTTCCTGAATCTGGTGAACAAGTCCCTAATCGCCGAAAGGGAACACAAGCTCCTGCACGAGAACAAGCCAGCTGCTAATGACCACAAGCACAAATTCGAGCCCAAGAAGGATATGCAACCAGTGCAAAAGGCTCGTACATGGCAACAGACTCAGGTGGAGTACAAACCCAATTGGCAGCAGAACATCAACAAGACTACTACACAAGTCAAGAATGTCATGACCAGCCCGGTGCGTGACGATTGCCAGCGCAACAATTCGTGCTTCAGCTGTGGTCAAACCGGACACTACGCCCGACAGTGTCCCAAGAACACCAAGCATGTCGCTCCATTTCAGCTGCAAGTTAACTACATGGAGCAGTATTCCGCCCCCGATATAATTCAAGGGCAAGTTCATCACATTTCCGCAGACGAGGCCCAAGAGGACCCGGAAGTCATCATTGGTATGTTTCTCGTAAACGACATACCTGCCATAATCTTATTTGACTCTGGGCTTCCCACTCTTTTATTTCGCGAAGTTTTGCTTCCCAAAACAATTTTTCTTGTGCAATTTTGGGAAAGCACATGCTGGTGCAATCCACGGGATCCATACTCAGAAGCAATATCGTCTGCCGAAATTTGGAGATTGACATCAAGGGTGTCAAGTTTCCAACATCGTTGATAATCATCGATTCCAACAAATTGGATGTCATTCTGGGCATGAATTGGTTAACCCAATACCAAGTCTGCATCAATTGTGTGACCAGAGAAGTTACCCTGAAAAATATGGAAGGTCGCACCACAAGTTTTTATGCCCGCAAGCGCATCCCCACGAAGGATATGGTTTTCACAGCCATGGCAGAAGAGGTGGAATTAATCCCAGTGGTTAGCGAGTATCCAGATGTATTTCCTGAAGATTTACCCGGCATGCCATCAGACCGAGAATTGGAGTTTGCTATTGACCTGGTGCCTGGAACAACCCAGATACATAAGAAATATTATCGGATGCCCTCCTCAGAATTGGTGGAATTGAAGAAACAACCGGATGAGATGCTGCAAAAAGGATACATTCATCCAAGTTCTTCACCATGGGGATCACCAGCAATCTTCATGGACAAAAAGGATGGCAGTCTACGAATGTGTGTAGACTACTGATAGCTGAATCATGGCACCATTAAAAACAAGTATCCACTGCCGAGGATTGACGATCTGTTTGATCAACTCAGTGGGGCCAAAGTATTCTCAAAGATTGATTTGAGGACGGTATATCATCAACTCAAGATTAAGAAGGAAGATATTCCTAAGACCGCGTTCACCACTCGGTACGGTCTTTACGAATACACTGTTATGTCCTTCGGCCTCACCAACGCTCCTGCATTCTTTATGCATATGATGAACAAAGTGTTTATGGACTTCTTGGACAAATTTGTGGTGGTGTTCATTGATGACATCCTCATTTATTCCAAAAGCAAGGACGAACATAAGGAGCATCTTTGCGCAGTTTTGCAACGGCTTCGCGATCATTAATTGTATGCCAAATTCAGCAAATGTGAGTTTTGGCTCCAGCAAGTGGGATTCCTCGGACATATCCTCTCGGCAGAAGGAATCTCGGTGGACCCAAGCAAGGTAAAAGATGTACTTGATTGGTCCACACCCACCACCGTATCATAAATCCGGAGTTTCCTTGGACTGGCCGGATATTATCGCTGTTTTATCGAAGGATTTTCCAAGATCGCCAAGCCAATGACTGAGCTCCTCAAGAAGGACAAGAAGTTCGTATGGACTGAAGACTGCGAACGGAGCTTCAATGAGTTAAAAACCAGACTGACATCGGCACCCGTATTAACTCTTCTAGATATCTACCGCAGTTTTGATGTTTACTGCGACGCCTCCAGAAAAGGACTGGGGTGCGTACCCATGCAAGATGGCAAAGTGGTGGCCTATGCATCTCACCAACTACGACAACATGAAGGAAATTATCCTACTCATGATTTTGAATTAGCCGCAGTGGTGCACGCTTTAAAAATCTGGAGACATTATCAGATTGGAAAGAAGTGCCAGATATTCACCGACCATAAAAGTCTCAAGTATATATTCACTCAGCCCGACTTAAACCTTCGACAGCGAAGATGGCTCGAGTTGGTTAAAGACTATGACCTCGGAATAAATTATCACCCGGGCAAAGCTAATGTGGTGGCTGACGCCCTCAGCCGCAAACCAGCCAACCTCAATGACCTAATGGATTCCTTGCCTCCAGAGCTCTATGAAGAAATCATGCAGCTGAATCTGGTAATCACCGACGCCCATCTAACCAATATATTGGAAGTTGCTCCTACTCTCGAATAAGAAATCCGCAGAGCTCAAGCGGATGATAAGGTGTTACAGATATATGTTCAGAAGGTGCACCAAGGGCAAGCACCTGATTTCACTATGGATCAGCAAGGTTCTCTAAGGTTCTGAGGAAGACTTTGCGTACCCAACCAAGACAGTCTGAAGAAGAAAATATTGGCAGAAGCACATGAAGCACCATACTCAATCCATCCCGATGGTACCAAGATGTATGAGGATCTTTGTCAGATATTTTGGTGGGATGGAATGAAGAAAGAAACCGCGTATTTTGTGGCCTGTTGTGATATCTGCAATAAGGTAAAGGCAGAACACCAAAAACCCGCCGGACTCCTCCAGCCTTTGCCGGTATCCCAATGGAAATGGGACGATATTTGCATGGGTTTCATCACCGGATTACCGAGGTCTCATTGAGGAAACGATGCGATATGGGTCATGGTGGACACTCTAACCAAGGTGGCACACTTCCTACCTATCCGGACCACATGCCGTGCAAATCAACTTGCACAGCTGTATGTACCAAGAATCGTCAGTCTGCATGGAGTGCCCAAGACTATCACTATCATAGCCCTAGCTTAGCCTTTGCTTGTCCTTGCATGATCATCATGTCATTATGTCTAAATTTCATTTAAATATGAAATGGGGATTCTCAAACCCTAGCACCAAATGAATTCGACTAGGGTAAAAATAAAATCTTTTTCATTGAACTCAAAATGCCCTTCAAAAATGTTCAACATTTCTGGATTGAGGTGGAAGCATCTACCAAAGATGGTTTACATTTTTTCAGGACATATTTGGGCTTTAATTAATTCAAACATATTTGAATTGGAGCTATTTAAATGCTATATATATTTTAGGTGCTCCAAAAATGTTGGGAATTGTTATGGGTCACTGAAATAATTCAGACAACACCCCTAATTATTTCCAGTATTTTATAAAATGGTTTAGTATTTTACTAAATCAAAACAAAACAGAATAAATAGAAAACAGAAACAATTTAAATTAGAAAGCAGAGAGAGAGAAAGGAAACTTACCTAGCACTCACCTGGCCTCACCCACCTGGCCCACCTGGCGGCCCAAGTGGCCGGCCCAGCCCACTTACCTCCTCGCTCGTCGTCTTCCTCCTGCCAGTAGGCAGGAGCAAACACGCGCGCACCCACGAAGCCCTCCACCTCCTGCTTCGCGCTGGAGGCCGCCCCTTCGTTCTAATCCGTGCCACGGAGACGCCCAGCACCTTCCTCCTCACTTCCCCCAACTCTCTGGTGCCTCTGTCCCTCTCTAGCACTGCTCCACGTGCAGCCCGAGCACCACCGAGAGCACGCCGCAGCCGTACGCGTAGCCACCGTCGATGAACCACCGCCACAGCATCTTCCAAAGCTCCGTCGACGAGCACTACTTCACCAGGTCAAAGATCAATACCTCGGACGCCCTCAAGCGACGCCATCAGGCTCGCCTTCATCGCCTCTGCCCGCTGCCCGCTGCCATGGATTCACGAGCTCCAGTGCGTCCCCGCCGTTGCCGCTGGCTACGTCCGAAGCGCTGTGAGCTCCTGCTCCTCCCTATATGCTCGCTTCCTCCGTTCCCGTCCGCTAGCTGCCGTCCCCGCGAGCCCGAACTCCGGCCGCCGCCTCCCTCGCCGCTGCCGATGCCACAGCTAACCCCAGCTCCTCTGGCTTGCTCCATTGGATGCGCACGAGCGCGAGCTCCTTTTAGAACCCCTCCGCGCGTAGAATGGGCACCGGAGCAGCCGTCCGGGCGTGCCTCCGTCGTCGGTTGGCGTCACCGGCGGTTAAACTCTGGCGGGCTGGCGTGGCAACGTCTTTAGCATCTAAACACGCTAATTAACCCCACTCCCTGGACACTGACAGTGGGCCCTGCTGCCTAATTAAACCACTATTAGTTTTAAGTTAGTTTAGTTACCAAAACCAGCGGACCCAAGCGTTAGGGTTGACTGGCTGACGTGGCAGTTGACTAGATACACTTGTCTGTGGGACTAACCAGCCTGAGTCATTGACATGCAGGACCCACGCGTCAGGTTTGACCTGGTCAGCCACAGCCGACCTGCTGACGTAATGTTGTTGTCATGCTGACGTAGTAAATCTATTTCTGGATTAGTTTAATTTTAAATAATCCAGAAATTGCAGAAAATGCCCAAAACTTCTAAAAATCATATAAATTCAACCGTAACTCCAAATGAAATAATTTATATATGAAAAATGATCAGAAAAATCCAATCTATCCATCTGTGCTAATTTCATGCATGATAAAACAACTTATGACTACTGTTTAGTACAAATCATATAAATGGCATTTAAGAAAGCACTTATGGAGTTTGAATTTGAATCTAGTGTTCAAACCAACCCCATTTAACTTGTTGCTAGCTGCATTAGCTCAATCAACAGCATATTGCCATGTCACATTCATGCATCATATTGCTGCATTGCATTGATTGTGATTCTTCCTTGTTTGTCAGTGCTTGTCCCCTCTCAGTAGACGTGTTCCGACGATGTGATCGATGACACCGTTGAAGAACTATATTATCTTTAGAAGTGCCAGGCAAGCAAAAACCCCTTGTTCATTCCGATACAATCCCACTCTGTCGCTCCTGCTCTCTTTTACTACATTAGGACAACAACGAAATATTTGTTACTTGTTGCAGTAGTTGAACCCCTTTCCTCTGCATGACCTGTCATTGCCACAGTAAATAGATGAAACCCACTAGCATGAGTAGGAGTTGTTTGAGCCCTGATGTGCCTACTCATTCATGCTTGTTTGTCATGCCTGCTACTGCTTAGAGTTGAGTCAGGTCTGATTCATCGGGGATGAATCGGAGGTGTGTGAACATGTCCTACTATGTGTGAGCTAAGTGTGTGAACACGATTTCATAAAGGTAGCGTTGAGAGGCCATGTAGGAGTACATGGTGGGTTGTCTCATTGAAACTGTCCTCAGGAACTGAGTTCTGTGTTTGTGGTCCATGAACAGTTACTACCACACATTGGGTTCCGGTAACTCGACCCCTCTCGACTTATTAATCCACATGATCTCTGTCTTGGAGTTGCAACTAGTTTCTGGTGTTTGTAGGTAGTGTTAGTAGTCTACCAAGTGGCACCCGGTACAGGTGGGCTTGGGACAGACTAGGCACAGTGGCTCGGTGTACCAAGTGGCACCCGGATGGTGGACTTGGGAACCCTGCACACATCGTTTGGGGCCGTGAGCAACACCCCGGCCGGATCTCCTTGCGGATGGAACCCGAATAGGCGATAAACCTGGACTAGAGACTTGCGTGGTTAGTCAGGTCGTGGCCGACACCCTCGCCAGGCTTCCGCTTGAAGGTTGCCAAGATACATGACGTGTACATGGCGGTAAGTGGCGAGAGCGTGTGTGAAGAAGTACACCCCTGCAGGGTTAATATGACCTATTCGCATAGCCGTGTCCGCGGAAAAGGACTTCTGGGTTGCCTATACAGTTCATAGACAAGTGAAAGTGGATACTCTAAAATGCGCAAGATAAGCGTGAGTGCTATGGATGGCGTTCTCGTAGGATGACGGGAGCGGATCCATAGTGGTGTATTGATATGGTGAATATGTGGACTCGTGTGCGCCACCTCAAAAGAGTTACTTGCAGTCGTAGTTCAGGATAGCCACTGAGTCAAAGCTGGCTTGCTGCAGTCAAACCCCACCACCCCCCTTTGTTGATAATGATGCATATGTAGTTAGTTCTGATGTAAGTCTTGCTGGGTACATTTGTACTCACGTTTGCCTATTTTATGTTTTTGCAGAGAGACTTCAGTCTCGCTAGTAGTTTCGCTTGGACTTCGATGTTTAGCTTGTTACTTAAGCTACGATCTTGTGCCCTCGGCAGGATCTAGTAGATAGTCAGGCTTCTCAGCCTTTTTCTTTTATAATTGTATGTACTCAAACATGTTAAGCTTCAGCTTGTGCTTTGACTTGTATGCTCTGAATGTTGGGTCATGAGACCCATGTTTGTAATATCTCGCTCCTCGGAGCCTATTGAATAAAATACTTGAGTTGTAGAGTCATGTTGTGATGCCATGTTGTATTTGCACATATCGAGCATATTGTGTGTATGTTATTGAAATGCTTGGTATGTGTGGGATCTGACTATCTAGTTGTTTATCCTTGGTAGCCTCTCTTACCGGGAAATGTCTCCTAGTGCTTCCACTAAGCCTTGGTAGCTTGCTACTGCTCTGGAACACTTAGGCTGGCCGGCATGTGTCCTTCGTTCATGTGTCTGTCCCTTCGGGGAAATGTCACGCGGTGTCTACCGAAGTCCTGTTAGCCTGCTACAGCCCGGTTTACCGGAGTCGTGCTAGCCCAGTTGCTACAGCCTGGATTCACTCGCTGATGACCGACACGTTTGTTGCTGGGTCATGTATGCATGTCCCTGTAAGTTAGTGCCACTTTGGGTTTACGACTAGCCATGTCAGCCCGGGCTCCTTGTCATATGGATGCTAGCAACACTATGTCGGTGTACTAGAATAGGGGTACCCTAGTATCCCGAACTTGTGCACGGGCAGTCGCAGCACCCCGCGGCAGGGCTTGCCGGGTGACCGCCAAGGTCCTCCGTGGTTCCTTTGGAGCCATTCAAGAACAAAGTATTCAAGCCAAGGAGACAAGGCCCCGGCAAGAGGAGCTTGCCGGGAAGGCCAACCAAGGCATCTCAAGGAACTTGCCGCGACGCGCCGCGCGTCCCGGCAAGGCCCAGTGAGCGACAAGCTTCCAGGCGCGACAAGACAACGACCGCGGCAAGGCGCTTGCCGCGACAAGCTACTACTCCGAGCCCACGCTCCAGCATATCCACCAACGTGTCGCCCTGGGGCCTTTCCAGGCACGCGTGGCAGGAGGCTGTGCAGCCAGCGGTGCACGGTGGCAAGCGGCGCTGACAAGGTTGCCATCATGGCAAGCGGTGGCGCCCCTGATGGTCCCTTTTTGCACTGTTTGGGCGATGCAGATGGGCATTTAATGCCTTTGTCCCCTGCCGTCAGGGTTAGGTAGGAAACACTGTACAGGTAGTTGTACCAACCACAATTCCTTTTCCATTTTTACCCTTGTCTACGTTGCCACCTGTCGGTGACCCCTTGAGCATATAAAAGGAGGCCCATGTGCAACGTAGAGGAGGTTCGAAAGGTTCAAAGCCAGAAACAAACTCACGCTCGGTCTCGTTAGCAGCTAGAGTGTACTGTACCATTCAGCGCTCCCGAGTAAGAACTCAATATACTCAGACATGCAGCAGTAGGAGTATTATCTCTCCGGAGAGCTCCGAAGCTGGGTAAACTGCTCGTGTGCTTCGCCTCGATCTGCTCTTCATGCGATCTCCGCCCCCCGCCGAACCGAAAGGGGCTCGGTCCGCCGGTTCCATAGGTGTTCGTGGATCAGTTTCCCCGACATCTTTGGCGCGCCAGGTAGGGGGCGTCGACATTGTGTGAACCTGATTCGGCATTCGCACGAGCTAGATCTTCATTTTCTTCATCGACATGCCACCGAAGAAGAAGGCTTCGGAGGCAGCTGTTTCGGCCACGTCGATCCCACCACCACCGGAGCGAGCGGGTGGTGGGGTAGACGCCGGCGGAAGAACGGGCATCGACGAGGGAGCTCACGGTGCTGCCAGGTCCAAGGACAAGGCTGCGCAGACATCGGCGTCCGTACGTGCACCGCGCCCATCTCAGGAGGCGCATGACCCACAGCGTCATGGTATTCGCAGTACCATCCGTTCGTTGGATCAAGATCAAGCTGGTGGATCTCGCGGTGCTCAAGACCAGCATGCACGCCAACGTGCTGGCGCGAGCAAGGCACGGTCGCCTGGACGGGATACTGCTCCTTCTAACATAATTAGAAGTCCGAGCATATCCCGCTCCTTGCACCGTTCGCCACTGCCGCCCACCACTCCAGCAGAAGCTTTGGCGCGGTCTCAACTACTCCTGGATTACCCTCCAACAACGGACAAGATCGATGAATGGAGGGCCACCATTCAGAGTCTCATCGGCTTCGCCAACGGCGACACTCCGCGGCAGCCGAGTACATCGCTGCCGCGGCAGGACTGCCAGGCGCGAGCCGATGGCGACGAAACCAGTGGGGGTGCGACTACCATGCACTCTCCACCCTGAAGCCCAAGATCGCCGACTCGCCGGATCCACCTCGACAGCGACTCCACCGCGTCATCGGATCCACGAGCTCGTCGCCATCAGCGCCAAGTTCTGCACGAACGAAAGCAAGAGGACGCTCGTACTCGCATCGAGCGCCGAAGAGAAGCGCGGTGTCAATCTGACCAGCGCGCTGGGCCCTCTATCGACATGCATGCGCCAGGGGAACCAGGAGACTTGCCGTACGCGGTAGGTTTCCCTGCGTTCACTCATGAGCTGCGGCAAGTCCAGTGGCCCAGCAAGAAAAATTTCAAGCCAGACGTACCGGAGAAGCACGGCAGCAAGTCGCATCCGTCGGAGTTCCTCAGCATCTACACCATCGCGGTGCAGGCTGCCGGGGGCGGGACGACAAGATCCTTGCCAACTACTTCCCTCTGGTGCTCAAGCCCAATGTCAGATCCTGGCTCATGCACTTGCCAGACAACTCCATATCTTCCTGGGCAGACCTATGCCATCAGTTTGTCGGCGGCTTTACAGGCGGCCACAAGCCTCATGGCCAAGAGAGCGACCTTCATCTGCTCGCCCAGAAGGAAGGAGAGCCCTTGCACAAGTATATTCAGAGATTCAGCCGTGTACAGCACAACATCCCAGATGTCCACCCTGCCGCGGTAATCAGCGCGTTCCATCAGAACGTGCGAAACCACAGGATGCGGGAGGAGATGGCAATGTGCAAGATCAGAGACGTCAGTGAGCTATATGCCCTGGCCGACAAGTGTGCACGTGCTGAGGAAGGGAGGAAACTCCCTGGAGAGAATACAGTAGCAGGAGGATCTGATAGCGAGGATGCTGCCACGGCAAAGAAAAACCGGCGGCGGAACAATAGGAAGAAGAAAGGCAAAGATGTGCTAGTCGTCGAGCAGTCTAGCAACGGAGGTGGCGTCAAGAAAGCCAAAGCTGGTACCTCCGGCGAGCAGGCTGTGGCGGTCGCCGACAAGCAAGACGGCACCAACAAGTAGTACTGCAAGATCCACCGCACCAAGGGCCATGACCTCCAGAGCTGCAAGAAGGTTGAGCAGCTTGTTGAGTAACAAAAGGCTGAATACGAGCGACGCGACAAGGAGAAGGCCCAGGAAGGTGCGGGAGGAGCCGGCAAGAAACACCCCGGCCGAGGAGGACGCCGCGGCAAGGCCAAGCAGCGGCAAGGAGACATACCTCCCCGCGGCCGCGACAAGGATGAAGATGACGACGACGACGAAGATATGGATGATGATGAGGCCGATAAGCAGGAGTTCCAGAAAGCCACAGAGGTCCTGTGCGTTGACGGTGGTGCTTCTCTGCATACTTCACACCGCCAGCTCAAGCAGTGGGTGCGGGAAGTCAATGCAGCAGAGCCACCCATCGAGTCACGCAGGCCCCTAAAATGGTCCAGCATGCCTATCATCTTTGATATTGAGGACCACCCTGATCGCATAACTGCAGTCGGGTGCTTGCCGATGTTGGTTTCACCAACTATCCGCAACCTCAAGGTCACTAAGATGCTAGTAGACAGCGGGGCCGGCTTGAACCTGATCTCCTCCGCGATACTCCAGAAGCTCCAGATCCCTAACAGTGAGCTCGAAGAGACTGGCACATTCCAAGGAATCAATCCGGGAAGGAGCAAGCCGAAGGGAAAGATCACGTTGCCGGTGACATTTGGCAGCGAGTTGAACTTTAGGACTAAGAGGGTCACTTTTGACGTTACTGACTTTCCATTGCCTTACAATGGGATACTCGGCCGTCCAGCACTCGCCAAATTCATGGCAGCCTCTCACTATGCATACAACATGCTGAAGATGCCAGGCCCGATAAGTGTCATTTCTGCCCTGGCGACAAGAAGGATGCCCTTATCTGCGCCGACAAGATCTACCGAGAAGCAGCAGCCGCAACAGATCGCAAGTCACTTGCCGTTGAAGCTCCCGGGGGGAAGAAGAAGACCAAGTCCGGCAAGAGCTCTGTTGCCCACTCCGGCAAGCGCACCTCTTCGGAGTGCTGCGCTACCGTTGAGGACGCACCATCGAGCTCCACCGGCAAGTGTAAGAAAACAATGGCAGCTCCACCAGACACCAAGAAGGTGTCTACCAAGGAGGACGGCACTGGTGGTACCTTCACCATCAGTGCCACTCTCGACCCTAAATAGGAAAGCGCGCTCGTTGCTTTCCTGCGGGCGAATGTCGACGTGTTTGCGTGGCAACCGTCTGACATCCCCGGTGTTCCCAGGAAAGTAATCGAGCACCATCTTGCCGTCTGTCCTCATGCGCGGCCCGTCAAGCAGAAAGTCAGGAAACAGGCAGTGGAGCGCCAAGAATTTGTCACAGAAGAAATCAAGAAATTGGAAGCAGCAGGCCTTGTCAGAGGAGTGCTCCATCCTACGTGGTTGGCCAATCCTGCAGTGGTGCGCAAGGCTAACGGGAAATGGAGGCTTTGTATCGACTTTACCGATGTCAATAAAGCTTGTTCCAAAGACCCATTTCCCTTGCCGCGTATCGACCAGATTGTTGACTCCACGGCCGGATGTGACTTGCTTTCATTTCTTGATGCATACTCAGGATACCATCAGATCTTCATGGCAGAAGAGGATGAGGAGAAGACCGCATTCATCACCCCGTGTGGCACATACTGTTTCGTACGGATGCCTTTCGGTTTAAAGAATGCTGGTTCAACATTTGCAAGAGTAGTCCATGTCGCTTTTGAGCCACAAATACACAGAAATGTGGAAGCCTACATGGATGACATAGTGGTCAAGAGCAAGGACAAGGCAACTCTGATTCAAGATTTAGATGAAACCTTTGCAAATCTGCGCAAGATCAACCTCAAGCTTAACCCCGAGAAGTGTGTGTTTTGGAGTCCCCTCCGGCAAGCTTCTTGGGTTCTTCGTGTCTCAGCGGGGAATTGAAGCCAACCCCGACAAGATCAAGGCCATTGAGCAGATTGAAGCACCAAAGCGCGTCAAGGATGTACGAAGACTTGCCGGTTGCGTGGCTGCTCTCAGCAGATTTATCTCTAGGTCTACTGAGCGCGCCCTGCCGTTTTTCAAAATATTGAAAAAGGCAGGTCCAATGAAATGGACTCCGGAGGCGGAGGCTGCGTTGCAGGACTTGAAGAGATACCTGTCCTCCACTCCAACACTTGTCGCACCTAAGCCACAAGAGAAGTTGCTGCTATACTTAGCGGCAACCAATCAAGTGGTTAGTGCTGCGTTAGTGGCGAAGAGGGAGGCGGATGATGAGCCAGCAACCACGGCAGCTGCATCCGACGACAAGCAGGGGGCTTCACCGACAAGCTCTGGTCCCGACAAAGATGGATCTGCGCAGCCGCGTGAGGAAATGCAGAAGAGAATGGTGCAGCGCCCAGTTTACTTTGTCAGTTCCCTTCTGCAGGGGGCTAGGTCAAGGTACTCTGGTGTGCAGAAATTGCTTTTCGGCCTTCTCATGGCCTCGAGAAAGTTGCACCATTACTTCCAGGCACATGAGATCATAGTTGTCACTCGTTTTCCGCTGAAGAGGATACTGCAAAATCCAGAAGCAACAGGCAGGATTGTCGAGTGGGCACTGGAACTATCAAGTTTTGGCCTCAAGTTTGAAAGCACTTCAACTATCCAAAGCAGAGCATTGGCAGAATTCATAGCACAGTGGACGCCAATGCAAGATGAAGAAATTCCAGAAACAAGCATCCCCGTCAAGGAAGCAAGCAAAGAGTGGCTGACGTACTTTGATGGTGCCTTCTCGCTGCAAGGCGCCGGTGCGGGTGTGCTATTTGTTGCCCCCACCGGAGAGCACCTCAAGTACGTAGTCCAGATGCACTTTCCCAACGAGCAAGCAACAAACAATACCGCAGAGTATGAAGGTTTGCTTGCCGGTCTCAGGATCGCAGCAGACCTTGGGATCAAGAAGCTCATTGTCAGGGGTGACTCACAGCTTGTCGTCCGCCAAGTGAACAAGAATTATTAGAGTCTGTTGATGGAAGCTTACGTTGATGAAGTGAGGAAGCTAGAAGAGCACTTTGACGGCCTACAAATGGAACATGTTCCAAGAGCTCAGAACGACATTGTCGACGGCCTGTCAAAGTGCGCCGCACTTAAGTTACCTGTGGAACCAGGGATCTTTGTGCTCAAGTTGACTCAACCGTCTGTAACACCATCAACTGGACAGGGCAAGAAGAGGAAGTTGATTTCTGCTGACTATTTTCTGGCAGAGCTTCCCGAAGCCGCCGCCAAGAAGGTCCCCAAGATCAACACCAAGAGTGCTGAGGAGTAGTCTGCTCCGGCAAGCCCTAGGGTTTGTTCCGTTGAAGCAGACGCTCCCGACAAGTTTTGCTCCGGCAAGCTTGCCGGGGAACGTCAAGCTCCGGCTGAGCTGCAGGTTCTTGCCGTAGAAGCGGATGTTCCCGCAGCAGCATATGTGCCTTTAGTCCTTGTTGTCGAGCCGCAAGCTCCAGCATGGGCACAGCAGATTGTCCGTTTCCTTCAGACAGGAGAACTTCCCGAAGAGCAAGAAGAAGCGGAAAAAGTAGCCCGGCAGTCAAGTATGTACAAGTTTGTCGACAACACACTGTACAGAAGAAGACTCAACGGTGTGAAATTGAAGTGTATTCGCCGGGAAGACGGACAATAGCTGTTGGAAGAGATACATAGAGGCATATGTGGTCACCACATTGGCGCAAGAGCACTTGCCGGCAAAGCGTTCCGGCAAGGTTTCTTTTGGCCGACAGCCCTCCAAGATGCAACTGCACAAGTAACCAAGTGTGAAGCGTGCCAGTTCCATTCCAAGCAGATACACCAGCCAACTCAAGCTCTCCAAACGATCCCTTTATCCTGGCCATTTTCGGTCTGGGGGCTCGACATCCTTGGCCCTTTCCCCCGAGCTGTCGGGGGCTTTGAGTACTTGTACGTTGCAATCGACAAGTTCACAAAGTGGTCGGAAGTGGAACCAGTGAGGAGGGTGAGAGCACAGTCAGCAGTCAAGTTCTTCAGGTCGATTGTTTGCCATTTCGGAATCCCTAACAGGATCATCACCGACAACGGCACGCAATTCACAAGCCGCACCTTCATGCAGTATGTCCAAGATCTTGGCGCCAAGGTCTACTTCGCTTCTGTTGCTCATCCGAGAAGCAACGGTCAAGCGGAGAGGGAAAATGCTGAAGTGCTGCGCGGGCTCAAGACCAGGACTTTCGACAGGCTGCACAAGTTCGGAAAGAACTGGATTGAGGAGCTGCCGGTGGTTCTTTGGTTGATCAGGACGACGCCAAACCGAGCCCCTGGCCAGACACCTTTCGCTCTAGTCTATGGAGCAGAGGCAGTTCTCCCCACGGAACTCATATATGGGTCACCTCGAGTGCTCGCTTATGATGAGCTTGAGCAAGAGCAGCTGCGACAAGATGACGCGCTGCTCCTTGAGGAGGACCGTCTTCAGGCTGCTGTACAAGCTGCTCGATACCAGCAAGCTTAGCACCACTACCATAGCCGCAAAGTTAGTGCCAGAAGTTTCGAGGAAGGCGACCTTGTTCTTCAGCGCGTTCAGTCCGCCAAGAATTCCAACAAGTTGACACCGAAGTGGGAAGGCCCTTACCGGGTTAAACGAGTCACTAGGCCTGGCGCTGTCCGCCTTGAGACCGAAGATGGCATTCCGGTGAGCAACTCCTGGAACATTGAGCATCTTCGTAAGTTTTACCCGTAGGGCGCGGTTGCCAGAACCTGTTCCGGCAACCACCTTTTGTACAAGTCTTGCCGATGTTGCATGTAATCCTTCGTACAAAGCCGGGCACAGACCCCGTGCATAAATAAAGCTCATGTGCTCCGCACATCTTGTCAATTTCATGCTTTCTATTTTTTGCATGTGTTATCTGACATTTTGTGCAGCGCCTACCCCCGGTAAGCAATAACGAGCCGTAAGGCTCCATATCTTTATTTTCTCTTCTTTCTCTTTCTCAAAGGAAGGAAGGTTCCCTCACCCACAAGTTTGCCGGGGGGAAAGGAGAAGATAATGGTGTGGACCAGGCGTCGTTCAAGAAAGTTTTGCCTTACCGGGAAGCAAACGACAGAAAAGCTAAGTCGCCAAAGTTTGAGCAATCAGTTTTAAATTTTTTAAGTTATCTTCCTTGAACGACCACGCTTTGTATGGAAAACCTGTGTGCGGAGGAACCAACTCTTAGCTAGTTGCGCCCTTACTTTGTTTCGAGTCCGCTCAACAACTTAAGTGAGCTGCAACTAGTTGCGACAAGGTTTATTGTCGGTAGCGGCACCGCCAGCAAGCTGCTGACGTTCCGCACTCAGCGCTCGCGGCTAAGGCGCCTGCGCCGACAAGTTCCCTAAAAGCGTAGGGCAAAAACATACAAACGAAGGAATCAAGTAAAGGAAATAACATAGCAATAACTACACAAAATAGAAGTTATATTACAAGATAGCTTGTCGCAGCTCTAACAGATTGTTCTCATAACATGAACAATAGCGACAAGAGAAAGAGAGAACGGGCGGCCTAATCTATGCGATCGCCCTCAACCCTCTTGATTCCGCTCACCTTGTCCACAATGGGTGCGACAAGGGCCCTGAGCGCTTCCAGATCAGCATCCAGCGGCAAGGACCTGAGGACGTTGGTGAGGTTGAGGCCTGGGTTGCGGAAGGCCACCTTCACTTGCACCTTTTGAAGAGCTCCCGCGCAGATCTTGCGCGACTCGTCGGCCAGCTGCTTTGGGATCCTCTCCCGGAGTCGCTGGAGTGCCGTCGCCATGCCTTTGAAGAACAGGCTGAGCTTGGCGCTGGATAGGAGGTGCTCATCGGAGGAGTACCCGCGATCCTCCATCCCTAGCTGCGCCAGCTCCCTGTCGATGGCGGCGGCAACATCCACGAGACCCTCCGTCCAGTGCTCCACATTCTCTCTGAAAGTGTTCTGGGCGGCAGCAGCACTCGCCAGCAGCGCCTCGTCGGCCTTGATCTTCTCCTTCAAGGCCGCCTCCTGCTCCCTGGCGCCGTCCAGCGTCTGAGTCAAAGTAGTCAGCTTCAGCTCGAGATCTGCTTTGGAGTCCTTGGCGGGGCTAAGCTCCTTGCTCCTCTTGGCGAGAAGACCCTGCAGCTCGCCATGAGCGATGGCGTCCTTCTCGCGCTCACGCTTGAGCGCGGCAAGCTCCTTGCTGCTCGCCTTGAGATCGGCCTCCAGCTGCGCCACCTTCGTCTCCAGCTCCTTCTTGGCGGCCTCGGTAGCTGTGGCAACATCTTTTGCTTCCTTGAGAGCCCCGCCAAATGTTTGCTCGCGCGCGGCTAGCTCCTCCTCGTGGCTGTCAAGATTGACCTTCCGCTACGCCAACTCACATTCCTGCGCAAATAGCTTCTCGGCAGCAAGCCGCTGTTGCTCTTGAGCTTCCGCCTTCTCGAGGAGGAAGGCTTTCCGCTCCTCGGCGAGTTGCTCCCGCTCCTCTGCCAGGGACCGGAGAGCTTCCTGCCTCAGACCCCGGAGCTCCTCCGCACGCTTCTCGATGTCCACTCCCGCCTTCGCGACAAGCGCTTCTCGCAATTCCAGCTTGGCTTGTCGGGCGCGGTAGAGCGACATCAGCCTCCGCAGCAGCCGCTCTTCCTCAGGCTCGCCGCTGCTGCTGCTTGGCGCGTCGACCAGCGTCAGCCCAGCGGAGGCGAGCACCTCTCCATCCAGGATTTCTCCTTCGACCGGCGCCCTGGAGCTTGACGCCCAGGGGAGCTTGATGAAGATGCCATCACCGGCCTTCAAATAGGCGCCAGGCTGGGGCTCTTCGGAGCCTGGCGCTGCAGCGGCGGAGGAGGGATCGGCGGTCGGCATAGCGTCTGGCGCTCCTGCGGCCTCAGGGCCGTCAGTGCGACCGCCGGACCCCTTGCCAGCTTCTGTGGCGGCAGCTTTGGCGGCTTCTTCGCCGGCGGGATCATCAGCGCCGGCTTCTTCTTCGGTGGCAGCGGCGTCGTCGGCATTGCCACGCGCGTTCTCCTCGCCGGCGACCTCGGTTTCCATCGGCTCCGTGGCAGATGGATCTGACGACCGGAGAAGGGAGAAAAGTCAAGCAAATATTCAAAAAGAAAATCAGAAGAAGAAAAAACCAAGGGAAGTTTTTCAGGCAAGAAGACTACCTGTGCTAGGATCTACAGTCATGGTCTCAATCACCGAAGGGTCGCGGGTGCTGTCCCTTGCCGGAGAACTGTCCCTTGCCGGAGATTTCTCCCTTGCCGGAGAACGCTCCCTTGCCGGGGAATCCTCCCTTGGCGGTGTGGTCGAAGCAGATGGCACGTCGGGAGCGGCTCCCGGGCCCTCCTGGTGAGGCTGCTCTGCTCCTACACAAAAACAATAATTGGATGTCAGCAAATAAAGAGCACCCATGCGCGCCTAACAGCAGGAAGTAAACCATATACTTACGCTGGGGGCTGCGTTGGGGGCTGCTTTGGGGGTCCGGCAAAATGGTCTCGGACATGTCCCCTCCTGTCGCGGTGGGTTCGTCCTCGAAGACAATCACCGGGGCCTTGGCTCTCTTCGCCGCTCTCTGGGCCAGCGTCCTGAAAAGGAATGGGTTCAGAGTGAAGCAAATCAGATACAAGACAAAATAGCAAGAATTGAAGAACTATAAGTACAGCAGAGAATCTTACTCTTCTTCTTCCTCGTCGGAGCTGAGCGCGGAGAGATCGAAGTACGGCTAGCCTCCGGCGCGACGAGGCGGAGGAGTAGGTTCCCTTAGCCGCTTGGCAGGGGCAGAAGCAGCGGACCGAGAAGACCCCGCTCCAGTTGCCGCAACGGCGTGAGGTGCTCCCGCGGCAACAGTGCTTGCCGCGGTGGAGTGCGTCGCGCGGCGTGGCGGCTGTTGACTCGTCTGCCGCCCCGCTATGTCCCTGGCCTTGCAGAGATGCCTTCTTGGTGGAGCTGGGGGCTCCGCTTGCAGCGGGTTGTCTAGAGGTGGAGAAGAGGTGGAGCCGATCCTCAACGAGTCGCTCGCGCCCTCAGTGGCCTCGCTCGACTCAGCTTCAGGCCCGGCAAGCTCCTCCTCGCCGGCAAGCTCTTCCTCGCTGGCAAACTCCTCTCGCTCGGCAAGGCTTGCCGCCTCTGCTGCCTCCGCCTCCACCACGGTGAATCCAAACTCGCCCGCGGCAGCGGCTGCCGCCTCCTCTTCCAGCCTAGTGGCGATGCGCTGCATCTCGTCATCGGTGGTGTCGCGGGTGAGGCTCTTCTGTTCATCAGGGCAGATCGACACTTCTACCAAGCCGTCAAAGAACGCCTGCACGACGTCGTCGGCAGGTTCTTGCCAAGTGGGGACAATTCCATGCGAGTCGCACAGCGGCATCATTGCACGGATGCGGTCGAGCGAGGAATTGTTGCACAGAGGAATGACGCTCCTCGGCAACCTGAACGCTCTGGGATGCTCAGGATCATGCTTGAACAGCTCCAAGAGCATTGCCTCCAATTCCAGCACGGTGAAATTGAAGTTGAGGCCCGGTCGCAGCCTCATGATATCCGCCGCATTTTGGAACTCCCATGCGGGTCTCCTCCTATCCTGCAGGGGGGCGATGCGGTGGCGGAGAAAATCTGCGCCAACGGCGCCTACAGTGAGGCCGGCAAGCCTGAGGCGTAGGATCCTGGTGACGGCAATCTTCAGCCTAGTGTCTTCCGGGGCCACGCTGCTCCAATCGTTGCCGTGCACTACTGGGGCTTGGCGTTGAGCAGTAAATGGCTGCGGGTTCTCCTCGACAATTCAGCACCAGTCTGCTCTCCACTCGTCCCACTTGCTGCGGAGCTCTCCCTCGAGATAATCTTCCTTCTTGCCGAGTCTCGAGATCCAGGCGATTCCGCCGGATAAAGGCTCTCCTCTCTCAACTCGGGGTATAAAGAAGTGACGAAAAAGGGCTACATTTGGATAGACTCCGACAAAGTTTTCGCAGAGATGTGGGAAAACTGCCATGGTCAGAACAGCATTGGGGGTGAAGTCAAGGAGGTGGAGCCCGTAGGTGTTCATAATATCGCAGAAAAATTCAGAGAAAGGCGGGCAGAGCCCGCAGTAGAAGAACAACGCGAAGAAAGGGTATCCATTCGGAGCCAGTTCCTAGGCGGCAGCTGAGAGTACCTTCGTGCACGGATGCGCTCGCGTCTCCGTCGACCAGAAGAGGTAGTAGTACTCCCTCAGCTCCTTCGCGGCGAGCTGGGGGGGGGGGGAAGTTGCCCGCTCCTTTCACAGCGCCGCAAGCCGCTGCGCCTCGACCGACTTCACACCCTTCCCCTTGTCGGCTTTCGGAGCCATGGCGAAAGTGGTGGGGGAGATCGACGGTGCTGGTGGTGCTGGTGGCGATGGCGGGCGGAGCGCTGCTCTCTTTCGACTTTGGGATGAAGGGAGGAGCGACGGAGATTTCTGAGGATTGGAGTAGCAACCGGCGAGATGGGTGAACTGCCCCTGTTTCCCCTGCTTATAAAGAGGGAGGGGCGGACCTTCCGCCTTTCTGAATAAAGAAACCACCCACGATCTCTCCCACGATGCTGCATTCAACGCGTGCCGTTCGGGAGGGCGCGGTGGATACGGAGTAAGATGCGGCGTAACCCAGGCCGCGCATGCCCGTGCCCTATTTTGGGCCTGGCCCAACAGCGCTCGGCACCGTGTGTGGCCCAGGCCCGGGGGCTCCTGTCGGTGTACTAGAATAGGGGTACCCTAGTATCCCGAACTTGTGCACGGGCAGTCGCAGCACCCCGCGGTAGGGCTTGCCGGGTGACCGCCAAGGTCCTCCGTGGTTCCTTTGGAGCCATTCAAGAACAAAGTATTCAAGCCAAGGAGACAAGGCCCCGGCAAGAGGAGCTTGCCGGGAAGGCCAACCAAGGCATCTCAAGGAACTTGTCGCGACGCGCCGCGCATCCCGGCAAGGCCCGGTGAGCGACAAGCTTCCGGGCGCGACAAGACAACGACCGCGGCGAGGCGCTTGCCGCGACAAGCTACTACTCCATGCCCACGCTCCAGCATATCCACCAACGTGTCGCCCTGGGGCCTTTCCAGGCACGCGTGGCAGGAGGCTGTGCAGCCAGCGGTGCACGGTGGCAAGCGGCGCTGACAAGGTTGCCATCGTGGCAAGCGGTGGCACCCCTGACGGTCCCTTTCTGCACTGTTTGGGCGACGCAGACGGGCATCTAATGCCTTTGTCCCCTGCCGTCAGGGTTAGGTAGGAAACACTGTACAGGTAGTTGTACCAGCCGCAATTCCTTTTCCATTTTTACCCTTGTCTACGTTGCCACCTGTCGGTGACCCCTTGAGCATATAAAAGGAGGCCCATGCGCAACGTAGAGGAGGTTCGAAAGGTTCGAAGCCAGAAACACACTCACGCTCGGTCTCGTTAGCAGCTAGAGTGTACTGTAGCATTCAGCGCTCCCGAGCAAGAACTCAATATACTCAGACATGCAGCAGTAGGAGTATTATATCTCCGGAGAGCTTCGAAGCTCGGTAAACTGCTCGTGTGCTTCGCCTCGATCTGCTCTTCGTGCGATCTCCGCCCCCCGCCGAACCGAAAGGGGCTCGGTCTGCCGGTCCCATAGGTGTTCGTGGATCAGTTTCCCCGACACACTATCATATACGTGAGCTAAAAGGCGCAAACGGTCCCGGGCAAGGTAAGGCGACACCCGTGGGAATACCGTGCATGAGGCCGCAAAGTGATATGAGGTGTTACATCCTAGATCGGTGTGGCTTCGAGTTGGGGTCCTGACAATCACCTCCGACAGGGGATCTCTACTCACATCCGCATTTTGGTCCCGACTTTATCAAGCCTTGGGGACTGCTCTGAAGTGCAGCATGACTTACCATGCTCAGACAGATGGACAGACTGAGCGAGTAAATCAAATACTCGAAGATATGCTCCGGGCATGTACATTGGCCCAAGAAACCAAGTGGGAAGACTATCTGCCCTACGTCGAGTTTTCCTACAACAACAATTTCCAAGCCAGCTTAAAGATGTCACCCTATGAAACCCTGTATGGCCGGAAATGCCGCACCCCATTAAATTGGTCTCAAACCGGAGATAGCCATATTTTCGGGACTGATTTATGCTTGAAGCAGAGAAGCAAGTCAAGGAAATCCGAGACCGACTACAACTGGGCAAATCCTGACAGAAGAGCTACTATGATGCCAAACATTGTCAGGTCAGCTTTGAATCCGGAGAACACATATCTCCGAGTCACCCCTATGAAAGGAGTCAAGAGGTTTCAGACAGGAGGAAAATTGGCACCCAGATATATCAGTCCATTCCCCGTCATGGCCAGAGTCGGAACAATTACCTACCAGTTGGAGTTGCCACCAGAATTATCAGAAGTACACAACGTATTTCGCATCTCACAGCTAAGAAGATGCATCTCACCACCGAAGAAAAGGACTGATATGTCAGAGGTAGAATTGGCTAAGGATTAGACTTATGAGGAAAAGCCAATCCGAATATTGGATCAGGCAGAAAGGGTCACTCACAGCAAAGAGATAAGATTTTACAAGGTTCAGTGGGAGCATCACACCGAAGAAGAAGCAACCTGGGAAAGAGAGAAATTTTTAAGGACAACATACCCAGAAGTGGGGGAGGTTTGTGACAGCCTGGATTTTGCCTTCTCTCTTTTTACCAGACTTGCCTTCTCTCTCTTTCCTGACTTGGTTTTCATCGTGGTTTTGGCCCTGATTTGATTTGGATTTTTGGATAAATTCAAATGGACTTGTCACTTGGGCATATCCTTGACTTTCAACCAAGTGATCCATCCACCTTATTCCTCCCACAAATTCCCAAAATAATAAAATGAATATTTTTCCTAAAAGGAAAATATTTATTTTCCTCTCTTAAGTTCATTTTAGAACTTTGTGATCCAAAGCAACCTCAATTTTTCTTGCTCAGAAAAATCTGAGATAATAACTAAATATTCTTAGGACCATGGCACATCTTCCCATGCAAAAATATTGCATCACATTTTGTAATATTTTTGCTGTAGAAAATCTTTTCACTTCTGGACCAGAAATGCACTTTGCATAACAAGAGCATTTTTCCCTAAGCTTTTAGCCTTGATCTTTCTTGAGCTTAAACACCCTCCTAAGAAACCCTAAACCGCAGGAGATCAGCCCTGGCCTTCTAGAAGGTGGCCAAACTTGGAGACCAAGTTTTTGTACAGAAACTTGTTAGCTAAGTGGTGTCACTTCTGGTCGACCTGGCCATTAGCCATCAACTCCCCTAGACTAAACACTTCACGGTCGAGAGCGTAGACAAGGTTTGGCCGCTCCTGGGGGTCGTTTTGACCATGCTAGCCTGGTGACTGCGCGTGGACACGGTGCCTGGCATGCGTCTCGACGCGCTCTGGCTGGCTCCTTGCGCTCTGTTTCAGTGTGCACGTTCCAGCGCTCACCGCCGACTACCGCACCACGCCACAACCCTCGACCCATCACCCATGACCCCTCCCTGGCGCTCCCCGCCAGAGCCGCCGCCGCAAGCCAGTCCAGTCGCGGCCAAAATGGCACAGTGCACGTGTGTGCTTGTCCCCATCTCAAACCGCATCATGTGCTCGTCCGCGAGCGTGGGCAAGCGCCGGCGTTGACGCTGCACCCTGTCCCCTCGCGTTGGAGCCTCTTGTCGATGTTAGCCGCGTGTTGAAAGCGCTTCGGCCGCGACACGTTCCCCCCCCCTGTGCACCGGCTATATAAAGCCACCCTATCTGCCTTGCTAGCCACGCACCACTCCACACCACCTCCACAAACACGTAGACGAGCAGAAGCCCGATCGGGTAGGCCTCTGGCCGTCACCCTGACCCGAGGACTCCGGCAATCCCTGCAGGCCAGATTCCGCTCTCTAGGGCCTCTCGAGCTCAAGCAGCTGCTTCGGCAGGTCCTTGGTGGTCTGCTGGAGCTACCTGGACCCCTCCAAGTCCTCAGAGCTGCATCTAGCCTCTGTCTTCCACCTCTCCAGCGAACCCCGTCCGCCACCGAAGCTCGCGAGCTCGACTGCGACCAGCTCCGTCCACCTCTCGCCAAGCTACGGGTATAGGTAGGAGCGCCGCGAGCCCCACTTCCAATCTATCCCTCTATCCTAGCCCCAAACCCCCTCGTCGCCGGCGTGAGCTTCGGCAAAACGCCGACCCTCCTCTGATCTCGATCCCCCTCTCTGTCCCCTGACTGGTGGGTCTAGTTTCAGCATCACCACTCGCGCCCAAAGCGGTACGAGTGCAGGCGCACTCCCACTTTACGCCTTCAACGTCACCCCCCCGGGAATTTCTGTTTAATTCAAATTTATTCAAAAATTTGACCAAACTTTGACCAACCATAACTTCTAAACCACAAGTCCAAATGAATTGATTTAATTTGCATTGTCTTTGTTACAGAAAGCTCTAGCGGCACAGCAAAAGGTGGATTTTTCCTTGCTGTCTAGAATTTCTGGTGATTTTCATAATGTGTTTTGACATTTATCTTTGTGGTTTCAAAATATTTTCAGAAGGAGGATCTTGCCTTGAAGCTAACCAGGAGGAGTGCGACCCTCCTCTGCACTAAGGCAAGCCACAACATCATTTGGATGGTGTTATTTCAATATCTATGATTTTCTACTTGAATATGAGTCTTTATTTGCATTTAAAATTTGATAAATTAATATGGTTAATTGCTAGTTATTTCATGATGCTTGATATGCTTGTTTTAGCTTCTGGTTGAGTTCATAGAATTGTTTGGCTAAGTAGAGTAAGATTTTGCACTAGATATTTTGTTATGGAAAGTTATGGTAGCTATTTTTGCTAGTAATAGTTTTCAAATAAATGATGAACTAATAAAAATGTTGTTTGTAGAAAAAAATGACTTATAACCAGAGAAGTTTCTGATCTTATTAGTGCAACTTAGTTATATTTCTTGTTTTGATCCATGCTTAAGAGTTGCTTGCTCTGTGTGACGAGTAGTTGCATGATTTGCGGTATGATGCCATGTTAGTAATAAAAAGTTTTTCTGAAAGTTAATACTTGATTAAGTTCAACCTGAATATGATGTTGATCACATCATGGTGCCACTGAATCGGGTTTATAATTCAGTGCGACCAAATTTACCTAATGGGAAGGTCTTGATTCGGTCCTTTGTCGCGGTTCTCACCGATGCCTCCTGCGAGGGAAGGTTATGGGCGTGCATACCCTGGCCCGGTAGGCAGACATAACCTTCTGTGCTCGTTTTCTTTTATGGTACCTGGTCCCCGTTTGGGACCGTTTTGCCACGACGGTGGCCGTTGGTGGCTTTGGTAGACATGGGGCCACCCAAGACCTAGCCCTGAGAGGGAGATGGTCGGAGTGGTCGGGGAGAGTGCATGGCAAAGGGAGGGTTTCGTCGAAGTACTTCGGTCCACACGAATGGGAGTGCGAGGCCAGGTATTCCGTAGTGTGGGTAAAGTGCGCTCCCTCTATAGAGTGTATTTGATCTGTCGATAGCCGCGCCCTCGGTTATGGGCAATACTGGGGAGTAAGTGACACCATGGATCAAATTTTATAATTAATCTTGCAAACTAGTAATTGTTGAGATGTATTGTTTCGTGGGGAACCTTGAATACTCGAGGTGTTCATGAGTGATTGGTTTCAGGCGTGACCCTGGTGTGGTCACCGTTTGGTTACGAGGTAACCGTCTAGTAAGCGAGTCCGTGTGACTCGGTGCGTTGTTTGGTTGCGCTGCATAGCTTTGCATTTGTAGTAATTTCTTGCATTAATTTAACTTGATTAATTATCATGATATTGTCTGTCAGCGTGCTTATGTTTGTTGTGAGCTTGCAAGTACATTCAATGTATTGACCTGGCATGTCATGCCAGCTTTCAGGCAAGCTGATTCACATCGGAGCGCATCTCGTGTCTAGGTCGTGTCCACGTCAGTGTCCCTGTGCCATGGAGTTCTGCTACGTCGTCCTTCCACTGCCGCGTAGTTTCGTGTGATCGAGGCCCCAACCATGTTCATTAAATAATGTACATACTGTCCAGCAGCATCGTGTGTGCCGCTTGGCCTCGAATCTCGATGTAATATCAGACCTTTGTACCACGCTAGTACCAATAAAGAGGTTATTTCTGTACCATGTTGTTGTGTATTGCCAGAAGACTCGATCTCTCGGCTGGCAATGCAGGGTAAACCGGTTGCTCTGAGCCGGGGTGCCACAGTTTGCTTGATGTTTGAATGCATTTTGCATCAATGACATGTTTAACTTGTGTTGCTCATATCTTCATGCCGTAGCTCCGGATTAAATAAACTTTATATGTAAATTGAGTAGAATGTCGTGTAGATCATCATGGTTCATCTTAACTTGCTGTTTAACAACTCTAACATAAGGTTTATTCAGATCTGGACCAATTTTGAAATTTGCATATGGGGACTTATCGAATTTGTTATATGTTGTTTCCGGCCTCATTTAAACTTGCTTTGATGTGTTGTTTTTGTATGCATCATCTCTTGCCATGAGTAGCATCATGTAGCCTTGTCATGCATCATCTTTGGTTGAGCATCATGCCATGTTTATGTATTGTGTGCTTCCCTTTTTGTTTGCTTCTTTTCGGTTGTGCTCCTTCTTGATAGTTCCTATTTCGTTGCGACCGCGAGGATTCGTTCGACTAAGATTGGTTTGTCTACGCCTGTTAGTCTTCTTCATGGACTCGTTCTTCTTCCTGGCGGGATTTCAGGCAAGATGACTGTTACCCTGGATCTCACTACTATCATTGCTATCCTAGTTGTCCTGATGCTATCACTTTGTCGCGCTTCCTACCACTTGTTTTTCGATCCTCCCAAATTGCCATGACATCCTCTAACCTTTTTCACCCTTCCTAGCAAACCGTTGCTTGGCTATGTTACCGCTTTGCTCAGCCCTTCTTATAGCGTTGCTAGTTGCAATTGCAGTTGCAGGTTGTTCCATATTGGGACATGGATATCATGGGATATCAGAATAGATCTTATTTTAATTCATGCATCTATATACTTGGCAAAGGGTGGAAGGCTCGGCCTTTTTCCTGGTGTTTTGTTTCATTTTTCCCGCCCTAGTTTCTGTCATACCGGTGTTATGTTCCTTGATTTTGCGTCCCTAACACGGTGAGGGGTATGGGATCCTCTTGACATTTCGCTTTGAATAAAACTCTTCCAACAAGGCCCAACATTGGTTTTCCATTTCCAACTAAAACTTAAATAGGGGATTTTTCTTCAGAACCCTAGTATTTTTAATCAACCCCCGGGGTAGTGCTCCTCTGAGTGTTGGTCCAAACTAGAGCACCGTGCGGAACTGCCCCTAGGCAACTTGGGGTGGCTCCTGTATGCTTCACTCATCCGTGGTTCCCTGAGAACGAGATACGTGAGACTCCTATCGAGATTTGTTGGCACACCGGGAGGTCTTGCTGGTTTAGTTTTACCATTGTCGAAATGTCTTGTGCACCGGGATCGCGAGTCTGATCAGATGTCCCGCGTTGGAGGATTGTCTCCGCGGATCGTGAGCTTGTAATGGGCTAAGTTGGGACACCCCTGCAGGGTTTTATCTTTCGAAAGCCGTGCCCGCGGTTATGTGGTAGATGGGAGTTTTTAATGTCCGGTTGTAGAGAACTTGACCCCGATTCGAATTAAAATACCCAGCTACGTGTGTAACTGTGATGGTCTATTTTTGAGTGGCTCGAGAAGAGAATGATACGTCTCCATCATATCTACTTTTCCAAACACTTTTGCCCTTGTTTTGGACCCTAACTTGCATGATTTGAATGGAAGTAACCCGAACTGACGTTGTTTTTAGTAGAATTGCCATGGTGTTATTTTTGTGCAGAAATAAAAGTTCTCAAAATGACCTGAAACTCCACGGATAATATTTTGGAATTAATAAAAAATACTGGTGAAAGAATCAAGGCCAGGGGGGCCACACCCTGATCACGAGGGTGGGGGCGCGCCCTACCCCCTAGGCGCACCCCCTGCCTCGTGGGCCCCCTGGTGGTCCACCGACCTCAACTCCAACTCTATATATTCACATTCGGGGAGAGAAAAAACATAGAGAAGGATTCATCGCGTTTTACGATACAGAGCCGCCGCCAAGCCCTAATCTCTCTCAGGAGGGCTGATCTGGAGTCCGTTTGGGGCTCCAGAGAGGGGAATCCATCGCCGTCGTCATCGTCAATCATCCTCCATCACTAATTTCATGATGCTCACCGCTGTGCATGAGTAATTCCATCATAGGCTTGCTGGACGGTGATGGGTTGGATGAGACTTACCATGTAATCGAGTTAGTTTGGTTAGGGTTTGATCCCTAGTATCCACTATGTTCTGAGATTGATGTTGCTATGACTTTGTTATGCTTAATGCTTGTCACTAGGGCCCGAGTGCCATGATTTTAGATCTGAATCTATTTTGTTTTCATGAATATATGTGAGTTCTTGATCCTATCTTGCAAGTCTTTAGTCACCTAGTATGTGTTATGATCCGTTAACCCCGAAGTGACAATAATCGGGACCACTCCCGGTGATGACCGCAGTTTGAGCAGTTCATGTATTCACTAAGTGTTAATGCTTTGGTCCGGTACTCTATTAAAAGGAGGCCTTAATATCGCTTAGTTTCCAGTAGGACCCCGCTGCCACGGAGGGTAGGACAAAAGATGTCATGCAAGTTCTTTTCCATAAGCACATATGACTATATTCGGAATACATGCCTACATTACATTGATGAACTGGAGCTAGTTCTGTGTCATCCTATGTTATAACTATTGCATGAGGAATCGCATCTGACATAATTATCCATCACTGATCCAATGCTTACGAGCTTTTCACATATTGATCTTTGCTTAGTTACTTTACCGTTGCCACTATTACAATTACTACAAAACTGCTATTGTTACTTTTGCTACCGTTACCGTTACTTCCATACTACTTTGCTACTAAATACTTTGCTGCAGATATTAAGTTATCCAGGTGTGGTTGAATTGACAACTCAACTGCTAATACTTGAAAATATTCTTTGGCTCCCCTTGTGTCGAATCAATAAATTTGGGTTGAATACTCTACCCTCGAAATCTGTTGCGATCCCCTATACTTGTGGGTTATCAAGACTATTTTCTGGCGCCGTTGACAGGGACCATAGCTCTATTATTTGAGTCACTTGGGATTTATATCTGCTGATCACTATGAGGAACTTGAAAGATGAAAGAACTAAGATTTATCCCTCAACTACAAGGGGAGGTAAGGAATTGCCATCTAGCTCTGCACTTGATTCACCATCTGTTTTGAGTAAACTTCCGACACCTAAACCTGCTTCTGCTAACAATTCTTATATGTCACATGTTATTGATGATGGGACTTCTGATATGCATGATACTTATGATGAAACTACTTCTATGCTTGATAATACTGTGCCACTAGGTGAATTTCTTGATGAACAACTTGCTAGGGCTAGAGAGAATGAAATTGTTGAAACTGATAATATTGATGAAAGTGATGATGAAGATTCTCCCCTAGATATGAATTGCATGTTGTGCCTCAGGGTTATGTTATGGATGAAGAAACTGTTAGAGACTTTCTTGCTTGCAGTGACAGATCTGATCTTAAGAAATTATTAGCTAAGCTGAAAGAAAAGTCTCTGAATGCTAGAATGAAATATGACCCTGCTTTTGCTACTTCACCTATTTGTGTCACTGATAAGGATTATGATTTCTCTGTCGATCCTGAGATAATTACTTTGGCTGAATCTGATCCTTTTTATGGCTATGAATCTGAAACTGTTGTCGCACATCTTACTAAATTGAATGATATAGCCACCCTATTCACTCATGACGAAAAAATTCGTTACTACTATATCCTTAAGCTATTTCCATTCTCATTAAAGGGTGATGCTAAAACATGGTTTAATTCTCTTGATCCTGGTTGTGTGCGTAGTCCCTAGGATATGATTTATTACTTCTCTGCTAAATATTTCCCCGCTCATAAGAAACAAGCTGCCTTAAGGGAAATATATAATTTTGTGCAAATTGAAGAAGAGAGTCTCCCACAAGCTTGGGGGAGGCTTCTCCGATTACTTAATGCCTTTCCTGATCATCCTCTCAAGAAAAATGAAATACTTGATATCTTTTATAATGGACTAACCCATGCTTCCAGAGACCACCTCGATAGTTCTGCTGGTTGTGTTTTCAGGGAAAGAACTGTTGATCAAGCTGAATTGCTATTGAATAATATGTTGACTAATGAAAATAATTGGACACTTCCTGAACCAACTCCTAAGCCAACTCTGACGAAAAGGGGTATTCTATTTCTCAGTCCTGAAGATATGCAAGAGGCAAAGAAATCTATGAAAGAAAAAGGTATTAAAGCTGAAGATGTTAAGAATTTACCTCCTGTTGAAGAAATACATGGCCTTAATTTACCACCTATTGAAGAAATACATGGTCTTGATAACCCGACACAGGTAGTAAAGGTAAATTCTCTCTTTAGATATGATAAAGCTGAAATTGCGTCTACTAAGTTTGCTAGCCAATGCTTGGATTAGTTTGATACCTTTATGGCTAAACAAGAAGACTTTAATGCTTATGTTGGTAGAAAATTGAAACGCAATGCCTATATGATTGAACACTTGAGTGATTATATGTCTAGAGTTAAAGGTGAACTTAAACTCATTAGTAAACATGCTTCTATGGTTACCCCTCAAGCAGAACAAGTGCTTAAAGTTCAAAATGATTTACTCAATGAATTAAATAACAAAAAGAATGATAATATTGTTAGAGTTGTGACTAGAGGGCGTAATTTCACTCAGGAACCTTTGTATCTTGAGGGCCACCCTAAGATAATTGAGCAAGATTCTCAGAGAAATAATGTTGATGCACCTAATCCTTCTAAAAAGAAGAAGAAGAAAAATGATAGGACTTTGCATGCTTCTAGTGAACCTATTGTTGACACACCTGAGAATCCCAATAATATTTCTATTTCTGATGCTAAAAGACAATCTGGTAATGAACATGAACCCAGTGATGATGTTAATGATGATGTTCATGTTGATGCTCAGCCTAGCAAAAATAATGATGTAGAGGTTGAACCTGCTATTGATCTTGATAACCCACAATCAAAGAATCAACGTTATGATAAGAGAGACTTTGTTGCTAGGAAGCACAGTAAAGAAAGAGAGACATGGGTTCAGAAATGATTAGACCTATCTTTATGCGTATGCGTTTAACTGATATGCTTAAAATGAATCCTCATGCTAAGTACATGAAAGATATTGCTACAAATAAAAGAAAGATACAGAAAGCTAAAATTTCCACCATGCTTGCTAATTATACTTGTAAGGGTGGAATACCTAAGAAACTAGGAGATTTAGGAGTACCAACTATACCATGCTCCATTGAAAGAAACTATGTCAAAACTGCTTTATGTGATCTTGGAGCCAGTGTTAGTGTTATGCCCCTCTCTTTATATCATAGACTTGATTTGAATAAGTTGACACCTACAGAAATATCTTTGCAAATGGCCGCTAAATCAACTGCTATACCTGTCAGTATTTGTGAGGATGTACCAGTTGTGGTTGCAAACGTTACTATTTGTCAGGACCCCGATTCTATGCCACACCGATCTAGCATGTAACACCTCATATCACTTTGCGGCCTCACGCATGGCATTCCCACGGGTGTCACCTTACCAGACCCGGGACCGTTTGCGCCTTTTGGCTCACGGATATGATAGTGTCGCTAGCATCCATATGACAGAGAACCCAGACTGACATGGCTAGTCGTAAACCCCAAGTGGCACTAACTTACAGGGACAGGCATACATGACCCAACAACGGACGTGTCAGTCATCAGCGAGTGAATCCAGGGTGTAGCAGCTGGGCTAACAGGATCCGGAGAATCTGGGCTGTAGCGGGCTAATAGGACTCTCGAAGACACCGCGTGACATTTCCCCGAAGGGACAGACACAGGAATGAAGAAGGACACATGAGGGAGTCCCGGACTAGGGGGTGTCCAGATAGTCGAACTACCATCTTTGGCCGAACTCCTGGACTATGAAGATACAAGATTGAAGACTCTGTCCCGTGTCTGGATGGGACTTTCCTTGGCGTGGAAGGCAAGCTTGGTGATACGGATATGTAGATCTCCTATCATTGTAACCGACTCTATGTAACCCTAACCCTCTTCGGTGCTTATATAAACCGGAGGGTTTTAGTCCATAGGACGAACAACAATCATACCATAGGCTAGCTTCTAGGGTTTAGCCTCTCTGATCTCATGGTAGATCTACTCTTGTACTACCCATATCATCAATATCAATCAAGCAGGAGTAGGGTTTTACCTCCATCAAGAGGGCCCGAACCTGGGTAAAAACATCGTGTCCCTTGTCTCCTGTTACCATACGCCTAGACGCACAGTTCGGGACCCCCTACCCGAGATCCGCCAGTTTTGACACCGACACCAGGCTTCAATGACAACAAGTTCGGCGCGCATATTGTCTTCGGCATTGCAAGGCGGGTTCCTCCTCTGAATACTTCACAGAAGATTGTGAACACAAGGATAGTGTCTGGCTCTGCAAAATAAGTTCCACATACCACCGTAGAGAGAATAATATTTACACAAGCCCAATCTGTCGACGTATTTCGTGGCGTGACATCACACCACGGCCAAGCCTTTATTGGGCGTAGAAGCCAAGGAGCGCAACGTTTGTGAGGGAGCCGGACACTATTCGGCAAACATATGGAATTTGGAGGAGAACCCGTCTTGCAACGCCGAAGACTATATACGCGCTGGACTCGTCATCATTGAAGCCTAGTTCGGGGGCTACTGAGGGAGTCCTGGACTAGGGATGTCCGGATAGCCGGACTATCATCATCGGCCAGACTCCAAGACTATGAAGATACAAGATTGAAGACTTCGTCCCGTGTCCGGATGGGACTTTCCTTGGCGTGGAAGGCAAGCTTGGCGATACGGATATGTAGATCTCCTACCATTGTAACCGACTCTGTGTAACCCTAGCCCTCTCCGGTGTCTATAGAAACCGGAGGGTTTTAGTCCGTAGGACACACAACCATTACAACAACCATACCATAGGCTAGCTTCTAGGGTTTAGCCTCCTTGATCTCATGGTAGATCCACTTTTGTACTACCATATCATCAATATCAATCAAGCAGGAGTAGGGTTTTACCTCCATCAAGAGGGCCCGAACCTGGGTAAAAACATCGTGTCCCTTGTCTCCTGTTACCATCCGCCTAGACGCACAGTTCGGGACCCCCTACCCGAGATCCGCCGGTTTTGACACCGATTGGTGCTTTCATTGAGAGTTCCTCTGTGTCGTCATTTTAGGCCCGATGGCTCCTTCGATCATCAACAACGATGCGGTCCTGGGTGAGACTTTTCTCCCTGGACAGATCTTTGTATTCGGCGTCTTTGCACTGCGGGGCCAATTCGCTTGGCCATCTGGAGCAGACTGAAAGCTACGCCCCTGGCCATCAGGTCAGATTTGGAAGTTTGAACTATACGGCTGACGCCCGCGGAGACTTGATCTTCGACGGGTTCGAGTCACAGCGAAGCGTGCCGCACTGTCACGATGGGCATGATCTAGCTCTGCTGCCGGACAGTGCCCTAGCGGCCGCACAAGTGTCCGCTCCGGCCCTTACCACGGAGCCGACTGCGCCGATCAAGGAAGGGTGGCTGGACACCGCCTCAGGGGATGCTATCTCTATGGCAATTGAGCCGAACACCAACCCTGTCCTTTGCGATGCTCGCGACTCCAAGGCGCCGGACTCCTCTCTGGACTCCGAACCTGTCGCGCCCCTGCCAATCGAATCCGATTGGGCGCCGATCATGGAGTTCACTGTTGCGGACATCTTTCAGCACTCGCCCTTTGGCGACATCCTAAATTCACTAAAGTCTCTCTCTCTATCAGGAGAGTCCTGGCCGGACTATGGTCAGGAAGGTTGGGATGCGGACGACGAAGAAATTTGAAGCCCACCCACCACCCACTTCGTAGCCACTGTCGAAAGTTTAAACGACATACTCGACTTCTATTCCGAAGACATCGACAGTATGGACGACGATGTAGAAGACAAACATGAACCAGCACCTATAGGGCACTAGACGGACACCCCATCTCATGATGTATACATGGTGGACACACCTAAAGGAAGCGACAACGAGGAACAACGGGACGACACGAGGGATCATCCCCTCGAAAAGCAGTCAAAACGGCGACGTAAGCGCCGCTCAAAGTCCCGCCTCGACAAAGACAACAGCCATTCAGACCCAGCCATAGAGCAGGGCGAACCGGTGGACGACGAACATACTATCACGCAACCGTCCGAACAGGACAACCTGAATAAACAACCCGTCCCTGGAGAAGATAACAGTCTGGACGATCTCACGCCGGACAAGTTACCGGAGCAGAAGAACCTCCACCAAAGGCTCGTCGCCACTGCACGTAGCCTGAAGAAGTAGAAGCGGAAGCTCAAAATAGCGGAAGATGCGCTCAGAATTAGATGGAGCAAAGTACTCAACACCGCAGACAAATACGGCGACAGTCGCCGAACAAAGAGCTACCCGAAGCGAAAACTACTGCCAGAATTTGATGAGGTGGCCGTAGAGCCACCACAATGAAAGAACAAGGAGACAAGCCGGTCGGATAGACGACCCCCTGGCAAACATAGAGCGGCAAACGGCGCCGCACACAAGCCGGCACGCGATCCGCACACGGATTCACATCGAAAAGATGGCCCAGTTAGATCCATCTACGGGCCAAGAAAGAAAGCTCCAGTAAGCAATGCAACACGTCAAGTATCCGAATATTACGGTACAACTAAATATAGGGGTGCCGCACATCCCCTATGTTTCACCGATGAGGTTCTGGATCATGAATTTCCAGCGGGATTCAAGCCCGTAAACATAGAGGCATATGATGGAACAACCGACCCTGGAGTCTGGATTGAGGATTACATCCTCCACATACAGATGACCAGAGGAGATGACCTTCACGCCATAAAATACTTACCTCTCAAGCTCAAAGGGCCAGCCCGGCATTGGCTCAAAAGCCTCCCCGAAAACACCATTGGAAGTTGGGAAGAGCTCGAGGATGCTTTTCGGGCAAATTTTCAAGGGACCTATGTCCGACCTCCGGATGCAGACGATTTAAGTCACATAACTCAACAATTCGGAGAGTCAGCCCAAAAATTCTGGAACAGATTCCTTACTAAAAAGAACCAAATAGTCGACTGTCCGGACGCCGAAGCCTTAGCAGCTTTCAAATACAACATCCGAGACGAATGGCTCGCCAGACACCTCGGCCAAGAAAAGCCAAGAACAATGGCCGCATTAACAAGCCTCATGACCCAGTTTTGCGCGGGAGAGGATAGCTGGCTGGCAAGATGCAGTACCAGCGACCCAAGTACATCCGAAGTTAGGGATGGAAATGGGAAACCGCGACGAAGCAAGGACCAGCGCCGGACCAAGGGCAACAGCCCGAAGAGCACGGTAGTCAACGCCGGATTCAATAGCTCCCGGCAGAATCATAAAAAACTGTCCCCTAAGGATAACAGGGACGAGCTATCTAACTTAAACAAAATCTTGGACAAGGTATGCCAAATACACAGTACCCCGGGGAAGCCTGCAAATCATACCCACAGAGATTGTTGGGTCTTCAAGCAGTCCGGCAAACTCAACGCCGAACACAAGGGGCTCGACACACCAAGCGAGGACGATGATGAACCCCACAAGCAGAGCACCGGAAAACAAAAGAATTTCCCACAATAAGTCAAAACAGTAAACTCACTTTACGTGACAAAAGGGAAAAACAGAATGGCGCCAATAGAGATACACGCCATACAGCCTATCCCAGAGGAGTCCCACCACTGGTTGTCAAAACCAATCACTTTTAACCATCAGGATTACTCTAGAAGTATCCGGAATGCAGGATGGACTGCCTTGATATTAGATCCGATAATCGATGGACTCCAATTTACACAAGTCCTAATGGACGGCGGCAGTGATCTAAACCTGCTATATCAGGACACAATCCGCAAAATGGGGATAGACCCAACCAAAATTCGCCATAGCAACACTTCCTTTCAAGGAGTAATGCCAGGCCGATATGCCCATTGCACGGGCTCTCTATTGCTAGAAGTTGTGTTTGGCTCACCCGACAACTTCCGCCGCGAAAAGTTAACCTTCCACCTCGCCCCATTTACAAGTAGCTATCAAGCACTACTGGGGCGTGAAGCTTTCGCCCGCTTTAATGCAATACCGCATTATGCATCCCTCACACTTAAAATGCTCGGTCCACGAGGCATCATCTCCTTAAAGGGAAATATCGAGTGTTCCTCGAGCGCGGAAGATTGTGTGACAGCCTCGACAGCCACACACTAAACCGGCTTCACTAATTCAAGCACCCAAACAGGTCGTTCAGACCCCGGACACGTCCAGATGAGTCCGGCGTAAACAGACAGGGGCTTAACAGCCGCACACCCTCGCACTAGGGGCTCCGTGCATATACAACAAGAGACAATAAAGCTCAATTTTATTTATTTCTTGAAATGTACTTTGTTCATTTTAATATAACGTACATCTTCGCACGATCTTTTTCAACTAAGTTCCTCTCTTTTACAGATGAACACCGTGCAACACCCGTCCAGGATACGGCACAATGGAGTCACAGGCGCAGATGTGCAGCAGGGACCCGTTGCAAGGATTCTTTTCAGATTAAGACCCTGCGTAAACCTTTTTTACTGTCTCTTGTTGATACACATCCCCTGGTTTCTTACTATAACCAAGGAGGAGCCTGGCGTTTTGGCATAGGCCATGTCAGAATTTTGCGCGTACCTGGACACCAGGGGCTTATTACCAAGGGCGTTGTTCGGCCCGTTTTCATAAAGAGCGAATACCTTAGGGAGTGTTCGGCGTCTCAAGTTAGGCATTATACGCATCAGCTCCAAATCATGTCTTTGGTCAAATGTTGGGTTTGCCCGGCTCCTGTGTTTTGCTGCCTTACGTTCCGCTCTATCGGCTAACGCGGCACTAGGAGAACTACTGCGATTGTGCCCCGGTTCGGCCAGGCGAGCACCTCAGTAGAGAAAGCCGAAAACTGACTGTCATGATATATTGTGAGACTGGTCAACCACTTGATGACCCGACGGAATCTATAGGATTCCTTCGCATTGACGAAGGGCCGTTTCCCGGTCAGGCACATACGCGCCCCGAATTCGGGTGAGCGCGGTGCCCCTAGGGGCTATATAGTAGCCCCATTGTCAAACTCCTATGACTAAGTGAAAGTGATAAAGCATTATAGTCCGGTTGCCTAGTTTGCTACGCTACCACCTCCTTTATAGGACTAAGACGTTGGATCAAGTGTGAAAATGCGCCTTTTGCAAACACCCCCGCATTATATGCGTGGGGGCTGAAGCCGAAGACTGCCATCTTTCAGGTTATATACACATATACATAAACGGCCGCACAGGAGGTATTTTAATTCTTGAAAGCACAAGTAAAACGCTTTTATATTTCATCGAAACATTGTTTCACAATTATACATGTTATTCGAACATAATATCCTTCGAGCACTGCGTCTCTATTAAACGAGCACATGGTAGAACTACTAGAAAATAGTGCTCGACAGGTACTTGGCTTCCGTCCGAATCTTGGGTTGCAATATCGGTGGCCTTCATCTCTGCCCAGTATGTCTTGACACGGGCAAGAGCCATCCGAGCACCCGCAATGCATGCCGACCTCCTCATTGCATTGATATGCGGCACCGCACCAAGGAACTGTTGCACCAAGCCAAAATAACTCTTCGGCCTAGGCCTCGTCGGCCACAAAAGACTCACGACATCCTTCATGGCAAGTCCGGATAACCTATTCAGCTCCGCCCATTCGGCCAAGCGGTCGGTTAATGAAAGTGGGCGCTCTGGATTATGGAACTGCGACCAAAAAACCTTTCCCGTGTCGTGATCCTCTTGATCCTGGAACTGTTCGGCCGCGTCCGCCGCACTTGCCGCCAAGTCCAGATAGGCATCTTCCGCACTCCATAGCCGGTCCAACTGAGCATAATTATGGTCCAGGAACTTCCTCCGTAGCAGAAAGGGCTTTCCAGCCGCGATCTCTCCGGCCTGACGCAGCTCCTCCTTCATAGATCTCATCACAGAGCGAGAATCCTTGGCCTCGGCAGTGGCCTTCTTCAGGTCCTCTCATACCGCCCACTCTTCTTCTTCAAGAAGCTTGCAGCGGTCGGCAGCATTCTTCAACTCCACGTCCATCTCAGCCATCTCCTTCTTGCTTCGGCAGGGAGCAGCCTGTTCGGCTTTTAGCTCTTCAGCCACCTTTAGGGCAGCCGCGTCACCCTTTCTGGCCTGCTCCTTGGCTTGGGTGAGCTCCGCCCGCCGGTTCTCCATGGCAGCGGCACCATCTGCGTCAAGCATACTTGTTGTAAGGCACGGGCAACAAGCTCCCTTACCAGGTGTCCGTGGGGAAATTGCATACCTTGTGACTCGTCAAGTCGCCTATTGACAAGCGCGATGTCGACATCCGCCACGTTTAGTTGCCGCCTAAGTTCGGCAAATTCATCAGTCCGGCTATCCACCGGACCCTTCGCCACCTGCATAGGAAGGGCGACACATCATACCTGGGATTATGATGCTCGGCGCGCTGTCATTTTTGACAACACACCGAGCCTCAGGGGCTACTATCTACACAGGGCGCATTTCATACGCGGAACTGTCAGAAGGTACATCATTTTTCGTACCTCAAACCCTATCAGTAAACTTCTGACGGCTTCATGCAATCCGCCCTCAGCGGATGAAATCCTTTCAATCACCGTACTCATTAATGCATGGTGATCTTCTGAGATAAACGCGCGCCCGAGTAGATCCTTCAGCTCCTCCGACCGTACACCATATGGTGTCGGACTTGTCCGATGGCCTTTTTCGAAGGCCGGAAGCGGATGGCTTTGAGGGGACATACGAATACCCTCCGGCCCCGCCGGACTCGGAGAAACCCTCCGTGACGACACCTCAGGGTCGCCCGCTTCGTAAGACGGTATGACAGGGGGAGGCATTTCGCTCTCTATCATCTCCGAACGAAGATCCCCTGAAGATGAGCTCTGCTGAGAAGGGCTGTGATCCGAACTACAAGGTAAAATTTCGGTTATCAGAAATAGGGTAGGGATATCCTTTATTTTAATAAAAACTCCCCTTTTTACTTACGGCTCGGTGGAGGGCTGATCCCCTTGAGGGCATAATGCGGTCGAGGCATCTCTCGGCGCCGGACCCTCTAACGAAGATTTCTTCCCCCGCTTTGAGACCATGGTCTCCGGGTCTTCAAAGGCGGTCCTCTTCTTCCCTTGGATGGAGGGATTCTTGATCCCTCCTTTCCTGACATCCTCCTTCGCGGAGGTGGTAGCTTCCTTGTTCCCCCCTTCACCTTCTTCCGAAGGCGCAACCTCCAGCATCCTGGTTAACATGGGATCCAGCGTGGTCTCAGGGAGGGGGGCCGGACACCTGATTAACTTTGCTTTCGCTATCCACTCCTGTTGAAGGGACAACTCTTTTAGAGGGCAAGTTTGCGATAAATATAGGATAGCGTGTCCGGGTACAGGGCTACTTACTTGAGTATCCTGGCGATTGCAGCTTAGACCTGCGTCCTCGGTCAAGTCCGGACACATCTCTCGTGATCCAAAGAAAAGCTTGTACATCTCCATGGGCGTCGCGCGCATAAAATGTTGGGGAACTCGTGGTCCCTCCGGGTTAAATTCTCACAGGCGGAGGGGGCGACGTCTGCAGGGCAGGATGCGACGAATCAGCATGACCTGCGCTACTACGACCAAAGTGATCTCTCTCTCAAGGAGGTCTCAAATGCGGCCCTGCAGCAAGGGCACGTCCTTGGACGACCCCCAGTCAAGCCCTTTATTGACCCATGACGCCAGCCACGGTGGAGGTCCCTAGCGAAAGGCAGGTGGCGCCACCCAGTTGGTGCCCCTGGGAGCTGTGATATAAAACCACTCTTGTTGCCATAAACTGAGCTCGTCTTGAAAAGAGCCCTCGGGCCACGGAGCATCAGCATTCTTGCTTATAACAGCCCCTCCGCACTCTGCCTGTTACCCCTTGATCATCTTCGGCTCCACTTTGAAGGTCTTGAGCGACAATCCGAAGTGAGGGGTAATGCGGAGGAAGGCTTCGCACATGACGATGAACGATGAGATGTGGAGGATGGACTCCGGATCCAAGTCGTGAAATTCCAACCCATAGTAAAACATGAGCCCTCTCATGAAGGGGTCCGTCGGAAAGCTTAGCCCCCGAAGGAAGTGAGACAAGAACACCACGCTTTCACCAGGCTTGGGAGTGGGAATAACCTACCCTTGGGCAGGCAGCCTATGCAAAATTTCGCCGGTTAAATACCTGGCATCTCTCAACTTTAGCACATCTTCTTCCGTAACGGAGGAAGGCATCCACCGGCCTTGCAGGTCGAAGCCGGACATCATCGAAGGTCCGGAGCGCCTGAATTTGGAGCTTTGGGTGTTGGAACTGAGGCAAGGGGTGGATTAGATCGAGATTGAAAGAAGGGAGTGGAGCCTTGGTCTCTTTATAAAGAGGTTGAATACCAAGAGCCTCCCCCGTGACCGTTCGGGACTCGCCTTCGATAGAGGAGACATGCCAACGGGCACGGTTGGGTTACCCACGCCCGTATTGATGAGAATCCTGGAATAAGGGGACACGATCTCTGCTTTGACAAGACATGCCAAGGAAACCGCCTCGCTAAACGCGCTGAGGTGGAACAGTAAAAACGATTCGAATAAAGGCTTGGCCGTCGTGTGATGTCACGCCACGAAATACGTCGACAGATTGGGCTTCTGTAAATATTATTCTCTCTACGGTGGTATGTGGAACTTATTTTGCAGAGCCGGACACTATCCTTGTGTTCACAATCTTCTGTGAAGTATTCAGAGGAGGAACCCGCCTTGCAATGCCGAAGACAATATGCGCGCCGAATTCGTCGTCATTGAAGCCTGGTGTCGGTGTCAAAACTGGCGGATCTCGAGTAGGGGGTCCCGAACTGTGCATCTAGGCGGATGGTAACAGGAGACAAGGGACACGATGTTTTTACCCAGGTTCGGGCCCTCTTGATGGAGGTAAAACCCTACTCCTGCTTGATTGATATTGATGATATGGGTAGTACAAAAGTGGATCTACCACGAGATCAAGGAGGCTAAACCCTAGAAGCTAGCCTATGTTATGATTGTTGTAATGGTTGTGTGTCCTACGGACTAAAACCCTCCGGTTTATATAGACACCGGAGAGGGCTAGGGTTACACAGAGTCGGTTACAATGGTAGGAGATCTACATATCCGTATCACCAAGCTTGCCTTCCACGCCAAGGAAAGTCCCATCCGGACACTGGACGAAGTCTTCATTCTTGTATCTTCATAGTCTTGGAGTCTGGACGATGATGATAGTCCGGCTATCTGGACACCCCCTAGTCCAGGACTCCCTCAGTAGCCCCCGAACCAGGCTTCAATGACGACGAGTCCAGCGCGTATATAGTCTTCGGCGTTGCAAGGCGGGTTCTCCTCCAAATTCCATATGTTTGCCGAATAGTGTCTGGCTCCCTCGCAAACGTTGCGCTCCTTGGCTTCTACGCCCAATAATGGCCCTCTTCCACGCATCGCACGAATGCGAAAAGCCAGGGTATCTTTTATGTTTTACCCCCTAGCTACGCAAATAATCTGTCTATAAGAGAGATAAGAATCCAGATCCAAATCACACCATCTTCCCTCTGCGAGTACTTATCGGAGCGCTTCTGACCTAAAACCCATTCCATCATGGACCGTCGACGCGGCTCCTCCTCTCGTGCTCCCAGCCCTTCGCCAGGAGATTGGAGGAGATGCTCGGTTCCGCACAACGAGCTGGTAAAGCTTCAGGCGGAGGGATATCTTCCTCCAGCCTTTATGGTCCCGGTTTGAGCCGGGCTGTCCACCTACAAAGGTGGGAAGCAAGCGGAGGCCACCCCTAGCCCCTCTAAAGGAGATTGGGTGTGCTTCGTCCCCTATCTGATAAGGGGGCTCGGATTTCCTGTACATCCGTTCCTCCGCGGGCTCCTGGAGTTCTACGGACTCCAGCTCCATCACCTCACTCCCGCCTCTATTCTGCATATCGCGGGTTTGGTAGCTCTTTGCGAGCTATTTCTGGGCATTGAGCCCCATTTTGCGCTGTGGAAGAGGCTATTCTGCCTCGTACCCCGTTCTCATGAGGGGTCAATATATCAAGTGGGCGGTGCCGAAATATGGCGCATCGCCGGGACCGGATACCCATCCAGAACCCCAAAGAAGGCGTCCGAAGACTGGCCTTCGGAATGGTTCTATGTAGAGGACGCTCCACTGCCGGACCCAGTTAGGATCGGCCTCCCGGAGTTTAGTGGGGCTCCTCTGAAGAAACGCCTAAGCTGGCGCCTACGGAGCCCTCAACTGGAGGAAGACAAGGGCGTCCATTATCTGATGGGCCGGATAAGATTGTTGGCCCATTCCGGATTGACCATGATTGGAGTCATGGCCACGTGCATAATGCGGGGGGTGCAGCCGCTGCAATACACGGGCCACCCCATGTGGGATTTCAACGGGGAAAATGATGCCACCCGTCATGGCCGCAAAGGGCCGGAGTCGGCCAAAGATCTGGTGAAGATTCTGTCCGGCCTGTACAAGGGGGAGAAGGAAGACTTCCTCCAGACGAGGCCGTTGAATGGGTTCTCAATGAATAACCCTCGGAGCTGGGTAAGCGGACGTTCATTTATCCGACCCGTGCTTTCAAAGTTAAGCACCTTACCTTATGGATTTGACGCAGGAACTGCGCCGGACTGTGGAGAGCATACATAGTCCGGCCCCACAACCCGAGGAACCGGGAAGGTCCCTTGATCCGGCCTCCGAAGAGGATCCGGACATAAAGGTGGAGCTAATTGACGGGGTGTTCCACCAACTCAGCATGGACAATGCTTTAGTCGCCATCACGGCTGACTACCCCGGCCTAACCCCGGCTTCCCAGGTGAATATGACCGAAGTCTGACACCATCATTTCATCCTTGCGCATTTCTGACCACCGTATATAATGGTGCCTCATAGGAGGTGCCTTCAAGGCCGGAGGCCGAGGCCACGGTGGCTGACCAACAAGGGTCAGTCCGGCCCCGCAGGCGGAAGAGGAGTTCGGCGCGGGTCGAAACGTCACCGCAACGGTATAGCCCGCGTCTTGTTATTTAGGAAAAAGGATTTCCAAGAGGTGTATTAATGCTCGTGACCTTTCCAGGAGAAAGAGCACTCGCCGGACGGTGTCCGAAGAGGTTGCCAACCAAGCCTCCGTCCGCCAGGCTCCAACACCTGGTCTGGAGGGGGAGGCGAGCGCAAGGCGCGAGCCGGATTCTCCTCCAATGGAGGATGCCGACCGGCTGTCCGCCACCAGGTCTGAGGTGGAGAGCGCCATGAATCATAGGCGTCGCCGGACAGTTCTGCGTGACGCGTGTTTCTCCCCAGAGGCGTTGAATGCCTTTAACGCGGGAGACGCGCACCTCCGTGCTGCTCGAGATGGTTTAACCAGAGCCACGGAGCAATATGTAAAAGACATACGGGTAAGAGATTTTAATGGTTATATATGCCAGTAGCCCCTGAGACCTAAAGTAGTTAAAGTAACTGATTTAAGGATCATATAATTTGCAGGATCTTACAGAGAAGAATGCCCAATTGTCCCAGGAGTTGCAAGAGTGCAAAGCCCAACTTGAGGCCGCACTCGCTACCGCAGGAGGAGACACAGAGACCCCTCCTGGTAACACATTATTTCAAAAAGATAAGCGGTGTGCGGCGTGCGTGTAAGTCTGACTTTGATATTGCAGATGTTGCCGGACTGGATCCGGACAAGCAACACCTACTGTGCCAGCTGAAGGCGGGCGAGAGGGTGCTTATGAAGGTACAGCAGGAAAGGAACAAACTCCAGGATGCCCACACCCAGCTTGGGGAAGAGCTGAAAGGTGTTCGGGCCCAGCTGTCTGGCTCCGTGAAGGAGAATCAGCGGCTTCGTCGCGGCATCTATGGTGAGTGCTTGAGCGAATTCTTTTGAAAAGAAGAGTTCAGCGAGGAAGCCTATTGACAGAAATATGCCTTGTAGGTGCGCTCACAGGTCGCCCTGCGGAGGAAATGCCCGTTTCGACGGGTGACCAACTTCTCGAGATGGTGCAACTGCGCGAACGTATTCGACAGGCGATGAGTGGCATCGTCCAGGCCCTATGGCCATCCATCTCCCTACCCGAGGGCCTTGATGAGCTTGCGGAGAAGCTTCAGGGAGTACGGCAGCGCTTCTGCTTATGGAAGATATCGGCCTGCCGTCAAGGTGCCAGGGAGGCCTGGGCCATGGTGAAGACGCGGTACAAGAAGGCGGATCCAAACCACATGGCCGAGGTCGGACCTGTGGGGCCCGATGGGAAGGAGATCCCTATGAGCTTAGTGTACGGCCAAGTAGAGTTGGCCGCTAAGTATTCCCAACGGGACTGTAAATTAGACATCCTGTTAGACGGGATTGAGGAGGAGTACAGTCAGTCAATTTGACTATGTATTTAAAATGACATGTAAAATGCCTTCTAGCCGGATTGTAGATCATTTGTCTTTGCCAACCTTTTCGCTTCGACCTCGGGACCCTAGAGTCCGGAGTGTGTCCGAATACCCTCTCGGTTATGACAAAACTGGGGTATGCATGGAGACCAGGAGTAGGGGCCATTAGTGCTTTATCGGACAAGTGCCCAACTAGTAATGTTATATTACATGGTTAGTAAGAAACATCTTCCAGGGAGAATAGTTCCGTTAAGGGTTCCTTTCCCTGGGAGGCATGCCCTAAAGTGCATGTCCGGACTGCAAAAAAAGCAGGAAAACATCTGGGGGCAGATAGATAAATATGTAAAAAATCGTCTTCAAGTCACCGACCGAATATTCTCTTAAGAACGCTAGCTTTCGGCTTCACCCAGTCTGAGGTACACATCCGGCTGACCCGGCAGTAACAATCGCAGAGGTGCTCCCTTTACCTCCTAGCCGAACAATCAGGAACGTAGGGGTAAGCACAGGAGCCAGGCAACCCAGCTTGGCCAAAACTTAAGTCATATCGATGCATATAATGGTGAATAAAAGGTACATGTGGAAGTTTGACACATGTGCTGGGCATGAAGCCCTGATAAGTAAGCTTCTGGTAGAGAAGCCCCCAGGTATAATGAGTGCGGATAGCACATCAAGTGTGTGCGAACAATGCGCAAATAGGCCTCTAAGGGCTTTTCTGAAAATGGTGAGAGAAAAGAGAGAGATGACAAGACGGCTGAAGTGTAAAAATATGAACGGAGGAAGGAAACGACCTCTTAGTCCAGCGCTAGGCGTAAAATCTTCGGAGACGGGCCGCGTTCCATGGATTCGGCTCGAGTCGGTTGTCTGACGCATTTCGCAGACGGTATGCTCCGCCGGTCAGGACTTGGTCGATGATGAAGGGACCCTCCCATTTGGGCTTGAGTTTGTCCTTTTTCTTGTCCGGCAGGCGTAGAACTAGTTCGCCAACGTTGTAAGTTTTGGCCCGTACTTCTCTGCTTTGATATCTTCGAACCTGCTGCTGATAGAATGCGGAACGGGCCTTTGCCACATCGCGTTCTTCCTCCAATGCGTCCAAGCTGTCTTGCCGATCCAGCTCGGCTTCTCTTTCTTCGTACATGCGCACTCGAGGTGAGTCATGAATTATGTCGCAGGGCAAAACTGCCTCTGCGCCGTATACCATGAAAAATGGTGTGAAATCGGTAGTACGGTTTGGCGTGGTCCGCAGCCCCCAGAGCACGGAGTCAAGCTCCTCTACCCAGTGCGTATTAGATTCCGTAAGGGACCGCACTAGTCTGGGCTTGATGCCGCTCATTATCAGACCATTTGCTTGCTCAACTTGACCGTTGGTTTGAGGGTGATAGACTGAAGCGTAATCGAGCTTAATGCCCATATTTTTGCACCAGAGTTTGACCTCGTCGGCCGTGAAGTTCGTGCCGTTATCGGTGATGATGCTATGGGGGACGCCATAACGGTGTACTACCCCGGATATGAATTCTATCACTGGTCCGGACTCTGCCGTTTTAACTGGCTTGGCCTCTATCCATTTGGTGAATTTGTCCACCATGACCAATAGGTACCTTTGCTTGTGGGTTCCCCCTTTAAGGGGTCCAACCATGTCAAGCCCCCAGACCACGAACGGCTAGGTAATGGGTATGGTTTTGAGGGCGGTAGGTGGCATATGGCTCTGATTAGCAAAGAGCTGACAACCAACGCATCTTTGGACTAAGTCCTGAGCATCTGCCCGGTCCGTCGGCCAATAAAATCCTGTACGGAAGGCCTAGTCCGGCATGAATTTCAGCCAGAAGGTTTCGCCCTTCCTCTTCGGAGATACACCTTTGAAGGACTCCAGTTGTGCTTTTCTTATAAAGTTCTCCCTCGTGGACCTTGTAGGCTTTAGATCGCCGAACTATGCAGCGGGCCTCATTTTGGTCTTCGGGAAGTTCCTGCCTAATTAAGTAGGCTAGGAATGGCTCTGTCCACGGGGCAATTACTGCCATTATTTCATGGGCTGAAGGTGTTATTTCGTCGGCTGAGCCGCCGATTATGTCAGATTGTTCTGTGTTGGGTAGTGTGGCTGCTTCCGGTTGTTATTTCCGTACTCCTCTTCCCATAGTACGGATGGCTTAAAGAGCCGTTCCAGGAAGATGTTTGGAGGGACAGCGTCGCGTTTCGCGCCGATGCGTGCCAATACGTCGGTTGCTTGGTTATTATCCCTGGCTACGTGGTGGAATTCGAGTCCTTCGAACCGAGCTGACATTTTTAGGACAGTGTTACGATAGGCTGCCATTTTCGGATCCTTGGCGTCAAAGTCTCCATTTACTTGGGATATTGCAAGGTTTGCATCCCCGCGCACCTCTCGGCGTTGAATGCCCATGGAGATTGCCATCCGGAGGCCATGTAGGAGGGCCTCGTATTCGGCTGCGTTGTTGGAGTCCATGTACATTATCTGGAGTATGTATTGGACTGTATCCCCGGTTGGGGACGTCAATACGACGCCAGCCCCCAAAACGGCCAACATTTTGGAGCCGTCAAAATGCATAATCCAATTGGAGTATGCACCGTACTCTTTAGGGAGTTCGGCTTCAGTCCATTCAGCGACAAAGTCAGCCAAGACTTGCGACTTTATGGCTCGCCGAGGTTTGTAAGTTATATCGAATGGTAATAGCTCAATGGCCCATTTTGCGATCCTGCCCGTCGCGTCGCGGTTGTTTATAATGTCGTTGAGGGGCACTTCGGAGGCCACTGTTATCGAACACTCTTGAAAGTAGTGTCGAAGCTTTCGGGATGCCATGAACACCGCGTATGCTATCTTTTGATAGTGCGGGTAACGGGACTTGCAGGGGGTTAAGACAGTGGATACGTAATACACTGGTTTTTGAAGAGGGAATTTATGCCCTTCTGTTTCTCGTTCGACGACGAGCACCGCGCTTACAACTTGATGTGTTGCTGCGATATATAACAACATTGGTTCGCCCAGGTTAGGCGCAGCTAGGACCGGATTTGTTGCCAATATGGCTTTTATTTCTTCGAGTCCGGCGGTGGCAGCATCCATCCATTCAAAGTGTTCGGTGCGCCTGAGGAGGCGATAGAGGGGCAGTGCCTTTTCTCCCAAACGGGAGATGAAGCGGCTTAAGGCCGCCACGCATCCAGTCAATTTTTGTATTTGTTTGAGGTCTTTTGGAATATCCAGCTATGACAGAGCTCGGATCTTGGCTGGGTTTGCTTCAATTCCTCTACTGGATACAATGAAGCCCATGAGCTTCCCGGCTGGTACGCCGAAAACGCATTTTTCCGGATTCAGCTTGATGTCATATGCTCGGAGGTTGTCGAATGTGAACCTCAAATCATCTACTAGAGTTTCGACGTGTTTGGTTTTGACGACTACGTCGTCTACATATGCCTCTACTGTTTTGCCGATCTGGGTAGCCAGACATGTCTGAATCATGCGCTGATATGTTACGCCGGCGTTTTTGAGTCCGAAGGGCATCATGTTAAAGCAGAATGGTCCATATGGAGTGATGAATGCTGTTGCAGCTTGGTCCGCCTCCGCCATCTTAATTTGATGGTAGCCGGAGTATGCGTCAGGGAAGCACAATGAATCGTGCCCTGCGGTAGCATCGATTATTTGGTCGATGCGGGGAAGGGGGAAGGGATCCTTTGGGCAGGCCTTGTTGAGGTCTTTAAAATCGACACATAGGCGCCAGGATTTATCCTTCTTTGGTACCATTACCAGGTTTGCTAGCCAGTCCGGATGTTTGATGTCTCTGATGAATCCGGTTTCCAGTAGTTTGGCTAGCTCCTCTCCCATTGCCTGTCTTTTGGGTTCGAAAAATCGCCGAAGAGCCTGTTTGACTGGCTTGAATCCCTTTAGGATGTTGAGGCTGTGTTCTACCAATCTGCGTGGGATTCCTGGCATATCAGAAGGGTGCCAGGCAAAGATGTCCCAATTTTCCCGAAGGAATTCTCGTAGTGCGGCGTCTACATCAGGGTTTAACTGTGCCCCGATGGAGGCCGTCTTTGTTGGGTCCGTTGGATGGACCTGGAACTTGACTATTTCGTCAGCTGGTTTAAAGGAGGTGGACTTGGATCTCTTATCGAGTATCACATCATCCCTATTCACCATAGAGCGCAGCGCAGTGAGTTCCTCTGCAGCTAGGGCTTCGGATAGTGCCTCCAGGGCTAATGCGGCTGTTTTGTTTTCGGCGCGGAGTGCTGTGTCCGGATCACTAACGAGAGTGATTATTCCGACGGGCCCGGGCATCTTAAGCTTCATGTACCCATGATGGGGTATGGTTGAAAGATTGTGAATGCCTCCTGTCCTAATATAGCGTGATATCCACTGTTGAACGGGGCCACTTGGAACGTGACCTCTTCGGACCTGTAATTGTCCGGCGAGCCGAACACCACATCAAGTGTGATTTTTCCAGTGCAGCGTGCTTCCCTGCTAGGGATTATTCCTCTAAAGGTTGTGCTGCTTCGCTCAATGCGGCTCCAGTCTAATTCCATTTTTTGAAGAGTTTCCTCGTAGATGAGGTTTAATCCGTTGCCGCCATCCATGAGTACCTTGGTAAGGCGAGAGCCGTCCACTATCGGACTGAGGACCAATGCGGCTGGTGCTCGGGCTGTTCGGAATTTAGGTTCGTCGCTGGCGTTGAAGGCGATGGCCGTGTCGCTCCATGGATTTGTTGTTGCTACTTGGTAGACTTCGGCGAGGCTACGGATTGTTCGTTTCCGCATATTATTTGATGTGAAAGTATCGAAGACTATTGACACCGTACTGGTACTATTGGAGTGGCACTCGGGGGCTAGAAGCTCTTCGCCACTTTTGGCCACCTGCCGCAGTATCCAACATGCTCGAAGGCTATGTGTTGGAGTGGCGCCTTCTGTACTATGAATTTTACAGGGTCCGCTGAGCCATCCCTCCAGTACGGTTCCGTGCCCTTTATGGGGTTTTTGCTTTTTGGTTTTTGTACCTGGTGCCTGAGTGTGATGCACCCTTTTGTTTCGGACTAGGGTTGTATTCGGGGCCGGATTGTCCCAAAACTTAGTTTCGGTTTTCCGGAAACTCTCTATCGCACAGTACTTTCATACTATGGACGCCAGATCGGCGAAGCATGTAATTTCGCGACGACTGATGGCGTTCAATAGTCCCTTGTCCGTGCAATCATCTAGGGTAACGAAGTCTTATGCATGACCTAGGATTAGCACAACAACTCCCTTTCCTTGAACAAATCAATCAGTGGCTTGGGGTGCTAGGGACACATATAGCATGGAGGTAGCGAGCCTATCAAACCATAGCATACTTTGCAGATGCATGACTGACTTGAGATGGTTCCAGAGGAGGCAACATTGACTTTCTCGAATTCACGGCGGCAACTTGCATCGAATGCACATGAATTAGAGGAGGTCACTTCTTTCATCCTAACTTATGCTTCATGCACGGAACATGAAGATAATGCTTATAAAAGTTTCCAATACTAGCTTAATGTCCAAAAAAATCATGGAGAAGTTAGGAATGTTGTCGATGAGCTCAACAACCATCCATCCAGGTTTCCATATAAGTGGAATACCACAATTATGTGAACAAGGTGATAGCATTGGTCAGACCCGAAAGATATAATGGTGTATGCTCGAGGAAACAACCACGAGTAGGACAACATTACGAATATCGTTGGTTCTAATTTGATTTGACGATAGCCCATACCCAAATCAAAGATTTGATAAGATAATAGATCTAACAATTGACCACGAGGATCAATCAATGGAGATATCATCTTTCTTCAACACACACGCTCAAGGATATCCCTTGGAATGAACTAAGTCGGACAAGCTTTATCTTCCAACTCCCCAAATTGTTGTTTTAGCTTAACCAACTAGCTCAGGGTATCCAACACAAATTCTTGGGGAAAGGGTGGTTTACAGGAAACCACCTACATCACAAACTCAACATAGCGGTCGGGTGACGACCTGGTGATACTTCCGAGAAGATATTCGGAAAATCACGAACCATCGATATGTTACTAAGCTCGAGAACAATCTTGCTTTCGAGGCAAGGTGATATGATCAAAAGAGCGAGGGATTGACACAATCCTAACTCATTGATCAGAGAGTGCACTAGAGATAAGGACTAGGTAGCACGATCAACCTTAGGATGATGACTCAATAATCAACACGCTAAGAATGAGATTATTGTCCATTTAACTACCAAGCAACGAAGTAGCTAGGAGTATAGATTTCACACATCACGATTCACTCGTCGGCACTCCGGTTGCGACAACACGGAACCGAGGAATGAACAATGATGGCAAGAAGTATCACTATGTCAAGGATCCATAAGAGAAGGTGCAATTCTCATGACATTCCTCACATAAAATGGTAATACTCCAAGATGGAACAGAACAAAACTGGATTGCATTTTGATCTGCGGAATACAACTGCTTTGACCCAATCCAGGATATGGATGAGGTACTAGAGTTTGTTTCTCCAAGTCATTCTGGAATAGAATGGCTTGACGGACCACAAGAGTAATAGGCATCGATGAATGAATGCACGACTACTTCTGACTATCAATTGATAGACGGGGGTCGGAATACAACTAAAGAGGCACAACTCAAAGGAACATACGACTTTCTGAGTTGTGGATGCATAGATTAGTATGTCGAGCAAAGCTCAACATTTCTTCCGAATAACCCATGCGGAAAGGTAGGACTGGCAGAGTCACGATATAGAATGGAGAACTCATTGAGAGCACTCTTGTTGTGATCTTTTGGTTCAGCGAGGAACTTCTGCAATAAGCAGTTCATGGTACTTGGAAGAAGGATATACCACGAACCTCAAGGACTATCACAAAGATACTAATATCCTAAAGGAACTAGCAAACACTAACAACCTGAAGTAGGTAGGGAAATCTCGGGTTCAGAAACCCAGAAGTAGAATACCTACTACTAAGCGGCATCACAGGATGCTTTCTAGAATGAAGGCTAGTATCATCACACTGTGAACACAAGACATAGCTAGGTTACCGAGTGGCTCTCTAGACACCTAGGGTCATAATAATAGCTCCAACATAAATGTTGAGGTAATGGAGTACCTCAACTCAGCAATTAGTGTGGTCAATCTCTCCCAAAAGGATCATCGGGAATGGGAAGAAGGGATATGCAAATGCATCAGACTATGTAGAAACCTGGGATGACTCAGACAGCATAACGGTTGTAAATGCTCAAGAAGGTTTGAGACACCCTCCAAATTAGTGGCATGACCACTCAACATCACAATAACAATGTTCTGAGATCACCTAACAACACATGGAAGTAATAGGAACTGAAATGAGGCTTAAATCCAGCAGTCCTATGAGTCTACGGATTAGTAACACGTGATCCTGATAGATAGATGAGAAGGCCTAGTTCTTAATCCCCGTAGAAAAGATAAGATGACTCAGATCAGAAGGCATAAGGTATAAGGAGTAAAAAGAGCCTTATGTTCCATCCCACAATCAATTCCCCTACATATAACTAAAGCATTTCTAGACTCAACTTCGACCAGTTTGGCTTGGTAATCCTACAGGCAGTCAGGCTCTGATACCAAAGCTGTCAGGACCCCGATTCTATGCCACACCGATCTACCACGTAACACCTCATATCACTTTGCGGCCTCACGCATGGTATTCCCACGGGTGTCGCCTTACCAGGCCCAGGACCGTTTGTGCCTTTTGGCTCGCAGATATGATAGTGTCGCTAGCATCCATATGACAAAGAACCCAGGCTAACATGGCTAGTCGTAAACCCAAAGTGGCACTAACTTACAGGGATAGGCATACGTGACCTAGCAACGAACGTGTCGGTCATCAGCGAGTGAATCCGGGCTGTAGCGGCTGGGCTAACAAGACTTCGGAGAATCCGGGCTATAGCAGGCTAACAAGACTCCGATAGACACCGCGTGACATTTCCCCGAAGGGACAGACATAGGAACAAAGAAGGACACATGCCGACCAGCCTAAGTGTTCCGAAGCAGTAGCAAGCTACCAGGGCTCAGTGGAAGCACTAGGAGACATTTCCCGGTAAGAGAGGCTACCAAGGATAAACAACTAGATAGTAAGATCCCACACATACCAAGCATTTCAATAACGTACACACAATATGCTCGAAATGTGCAAATACAACATGGCATCACAACATGACTCTACAACTCAAGTATTTTATTCAGTCGGCTCTGAGGAGCGAGATATTACAAACATGGGTCTCATGACCCAACATTCAGAGCATACAAGTGAAAGAACATGCGGAAGCTTAACATGTCTGAATACAGACATCTACAAATGAAAAAGGCTGAGAAGCCTGACTATCTACCAGACCCTGCTGAGGGCACAAGATCATAGCTGCGGTAACAAGCTAAACGTCAAAGTCCATGCAGAACTACTAGTGAGACTGAAGTCTCTCTACAAAAACATAAAATAGGCAAACGTGAGTACAAATGTACCCAGCAAGACTTACATCAGAACTAACTACATATGCATCATTATCAACAAGGGGATGGTGGGGTTTAACTACATCAAGCCAACTTTGGCTCGGTGGTTATCCTGAACTACAACTGCAAGTAACTCTTTTGAGGTGGCGCACACGAGTCCACATATTCACCATATCAATACACCACTATGGATCCGCTCCTGTCTCCCTACGAGAACGCCATCCATAGCATTCACGCTTATCTTGCGCATTTTAGAGTATCCACTTTCACTTGTCTATGACCTGTATAGGTAACCCAGAGGTCCTTTACCGCGGACGCGGCTATTCGAATAGATTATTTATAACCCTGCAGGGGTGTACTTCTTCATACATGTTTCAACCACTTACCGTCTGCACACGACATGTGCTCGGCAAACTTCAAGCGAAAGCCGACGTGGGTGTAGACCACGACCTACCTAAACACTCAGGTCTCTAGTCCAAGTTTATCGCCTATTCAGGTTCCATCCGCAGGGAGTTCGGCCGAGGTTTCCACATACGGCCCCGGACGATGTGTACAGGGTTCCGCGACACCAAATGGGCGCCTGGCATACCCGGCCACATGCCTACCGCATCATAGCCCACCCCTCCGGTCAGCAATGCGCACGGCCTCCAGCATACTACAAACACCAGAAATTACTTGCAACTCCTGGACAGAGGACAAGGGTGATTAAGAAGTCGAGCGGGGTCATATTTCAGGGCCCAATGCATGGTAGTAGCTGTTTCATGGATCACAAACACAGAACTCAGTTCCTGAGGACGACTTCAATGAGACAACCCACCATGTACTCCTACATGGCCTCTCACCGCGACCTTTACCAAATCGTGTTTACACACTTAGCTCACACACAGTAGGACATGTTCACACACCATTACAATTCATCCCCGATGAATCAGACCTGACTCAACTCTAAGCAGTAGCAGGCATGACAAACAAGCATGAATGAGTAGGCACATCACGGCTCAAACAACTCCCACTCATGCTAGTGGGTTTCATCTATTTACTATGGCAATGACAGGTAGTGCAGATGAAAAGGGGTTCAACTACCGCAGCAAGTAACACATGAGTCGTTGTTGTCCTAATGCAGTAAAGAGAGCAGGAGCGAGAGAGTGGGATTGTATCGGAATGAACAAGGGGGTTTTGCTTGCCTGACACTTCTGAAGATAGTATAGTTCTTCATCGGTGTCATCAAACTCATCGTCGGAACCACGTCTACTGAGAGGGGACAAACATTGGCAAACAAGGAAGAACACAATCAATGCAATGCACAATATGATGCATGATCATGACATGGCAATATGCTGTAGTTTGGGCTAATGCACCTAGCAATGATTTAAATGGAGTTGGTTTTAACGCAAGATTCAAATTCAAACTCCACATAAGGCATTTCAAATGGCATTAATTCAAATTGTCATATACAGTACCTTTAGGTTAATCAAACATGCAAGAAAATGCCATAAACAGATTCTTTGGATTTTTCTGATGATTTTTCATATATAATTTGTTTCATTTGGAGTTATGGTTGATTTTATATGATATTTAGAAGTTTTGGATATTTTTTGAAATAAATAAATCATTTAGATTTATTTAAATTCCAAAAAAGCTTTACTGCATCAGCATTGTGCAAGGCTGATGTCAGCAGGTCAACTGGGCCAGCCAGGTCAAACCTGACCAGTGGGGCCTACTGGTTAGTAACACAAAGTTGGTTAGGTCGCTGACATGTGGGCCTAGTCAACGGCCACGTCAGCTTGGTCAAAGCTGACTCGTGGGCCCACTTAGGTTAGTTAAAACTAAACAGAAAATGTAATTTATGTTAATTAGGGTGCGGGGCCCATGAGTCAGCTGCCTAGGGGGTTGGTTAGTGGAGGAATTAGCCGCTAATGACATGCCACATCATCTCGCTGGAGTTAAACGTCGGCGAGCACGCAGACGTAGCGGTGACGCTCGGGAACGCGCTACGGGCGGTGGTTTGGCGCGCTGAGGGCACCAAGGCATAGCCCTTGCTCGCCCGCATCAAGCGACGGTGAAACTGGACGTGGGGGTCGCCAGGCATGCTCGAGAACGGCGATGTGGTGCACCTTAGGATGAACAGGTGATGATTTTCGGCTCTTGGGAGGGTGCAGAGCACGGTGGCGCACTCGGACGCAAGCTTTGCTTGCTGCTGCCACGACGGTGACATGGCCGGCAGAGCCGAGCTCTCGGCCGTGCTGACCAAGAGGGTTAGGGTGCAGCTACAGCAACGTGGCTAGGGGGAGAAGGAAGAGGAGCTCACAGCGGGTGCAGCGGTGGCCTCGGCAAGCTCGGGGAGGGGCTGGCGATGACGGGAGGTTAACGGCGATCTCGATGGCTGAACGAATAGGGCGGTGGCGGTGGTGGTGTTGCAGCGCGTCCGGGGCCTCGTGGCTCATTGAGGGGACGGGGACGTCGAGACGGAGCTCGTGGGGACAGCGAGGGGTCGAGGGGAGGCGGTGGACGCGGTGGCAGCGAACGGTGGCAGCGGCAGCGCTCTGTTCTTGCGAGAGAGAGGGCCAGAGGGGGATGTAAGAGAGGAGAGAGGCAGAGGGAAACGAGGGCATCTCCGTGGCGCGGTTGGAAACGTCGAGACGCCGTGGGGTGGCAAGTAGGAGCTGGTGCGGCTCGGCTGTCTATCGGGCACGCAGCTGCTTCTCTTCCTGGCAGGAGGAAGAAGACAGTGCTGCCCCTGGTGGACTGGGCCTGCAGCCGTGGTGGGCTGGCCTCTCTGGTGGGCTACACAGGTGAGGCCAGGTAAGTGCCAGGTAGTGTTTCTGTTTCCCTTTCCTAATTTTATTTCTGTTTTCTATTTTTTTGTAGTATGTTTTGATTTAGTTCAAAGACCAAACCACTTTCATAAATCCTGAAATTGTTTGTGGGTGCAAACTATATTATTACAGGCCCCACCTAAAATTTCAAAAAATTTAGAGCAATAAATATATTTATAGGATTTATTTGCTCCAACTCAAATAGGTATTGTATTAATTCAAATACCAAAATGTCCTGGAAAAATTATGCATCATCTCTGGATATGGTTTTCACCTTTTTCCATAAATCATGAACATTTTTGCAGACCAATTTGGGTCCATTGGAAATATATTTAAGTTGAACCTATTTGCAATGTTTTGGTGCTAGGGGTTTGATCAATCCCCATTTCAAGTTCATTTGAAATTTAACATCATGCATGGATGCAATGCCACTATCTACAACCAAATTCTAGTGATGTGACACTATTTTAACGGACTTTGTTATTCTTGATATTCCCGAGGACGATAGTATATCGATTATCCTTGGTAGACCCTTTTTGAATACTGCAGGGGCTGTTATTGATTGCAACAAAGGCAATGCCACTTTTCATGTTAATGGTAATGAGCATACTGTACACTTTCCGAAGAAACAACCTCAAGTTCACAGTATCAATTGTATTGGAAACATTCCATCGATTATTATTGGAGGTTTTGAATTTCCTCTTCCTACAGTCAAGAAGAAATATGATATTCTTATTGTTGGGGACATACATATCCCCGTTGAGGTAACCTAGTACTATTCGAAAAATTCTCCGGTTTCATGCGATTCAGAATGAGTCTGTTAACAAGACTTGATCAACCTTGTTACTGGATTCCTTTTGATGAGCATTAGATGGATGAAGTTAGAAAGCACAACTCTCTATACCCTCCTTTTACTTTCTGTTATTTAGATTAAATAAAGCAAAAATAGTTTTTTTTCTGTCTGTTTTGCTGATTTATCCTTGCAACAAAAATACCCAGAAAATAAAAGTTCTCCAAATGTCCCGAAAATGAAATATGATTTTTTGTAGAATATTTCAGGATTATTGGCACTAAGAACACACCAGAGGGGGAAACCACCTGGCCATGAGGGTCCAGGGCGGGCCCACCCCCTGGGCGCGCACCCTGCCTCGTGGGCCCTTGGTGGCCCCCCTCCACTTATCCGAGCACCCACACACTCCTTCCTCCCAAAAAATCACCAACCAGCTCAAGCACGAGTTCTAGCTCATCTTGTTGCCGTTTTCGATCTCCTTGCTCAAAGCTCCACTCACAAAACTGCTTTGGGGGATTGTTCTTTGGTATGTGACTCCTCCAATGGTCCAATTAGTTTTTGTTCTAGTGCTTTATTCATTGCAAATTTTTGCTGCTAAGGTGACCCTGTTCTTGAGCTTGCATGTCAAATTTATTTGGTCCCAAGTAGTTATATTACATGATATAGTGTATAGGCACTTGTGGGAGTAGTTGCTATCAATTTTGTTGAGTTTGGTTCACTTTTATTTTGAGTTGCTAAAAATTTCAGAAATTTTCAGAAAATGATGAAGAGATTTTTGAGGGGCTCTTCGAGCCGAAGCTCGAATGATAATCAAAGTGAAGAGGATAAAAAGCCCAAATATAATCTCCCTCACACCACGAAAGTTCGGCCGTGCAAATGGCCTTGTGATGAGTTCTTGAGAGCAGCTGAGATTCATGATGATTTTTATTATTTGGCTGAGAATAAATGCCTCACCGACTTCCTCCACGACCAGCTCGATCAGTATCTCCTACTCACTAATATTTTTGTGCAAAATTTTTACTTTCATGCTAGGAAATCACCACCTTCAGTGGAGTTTCATTTATATGATGAGGTTAAGGAGATGTCACTATATGATTTTTGTGGGGTTTGCAAGATACCCTTTGTCGGCAACATAGAGGAACCACATTGTAGTGATGTGGATGGACTTATTGATATGATCGTTGTAGGGGAGACGAGGAAGGTTTCCGATTCAAGAATTACTAGCATACACTTTCTTGTTCTATGTTACTTTGCAATATTTGCTAGTAGATGTTTAATTGGTCGCGGGAACAGTGGGAATCTTAGTGCCCCTGATATTGTTATTTTGCGCCATGCTTTGTTTCGTGATACAACTTTCAGTTTAGGTGGTGTGTTTGCTAAGCAATTAAGTTTGAACTGTACAAAGGGCCCCATCTTTGGTGGTATCTTTGCTTCGCGCCTTGCTGCACACTTTAAGATACCTATTAGGCATTATGAGAAAGAGGAAAAGTTGATGCCCCCTATTTTTCTAGATTATAAGAGTATGGTAGCACATGAATATATTGTTAAAAATAAGAAGAAGATGCTTAAGTATAAGTTGATATTTAATAAAACTCACTTTGAGACTATTATCTTGCCTGCACCCTCTTTTTATAACATACTTTCAGGCACGTACCTCATCTTGTCGGAGGCCGTTTACGCATACTGGAGCGTGACACCAGCTCCACAGCCTGAGCCGGAACCAACACTTGACCCATATCGACAGTCCGTTTATCAGTGGGATCCAGAGGAGATCGCCAACCAGTGGCGCCCAGTTGACACTCCTCCGCACACTAGAGAAGGTAGTTTTAATCCGTGGGATTAGACCAACTTAGGCCAAAAGCCTAAGCTTGGGGGAGTATGTATTTCTCACCGACATTACATTCATGTTCAAACACTCATTCTAGTTGTCGGTGCTCATACTTTTTCATTGTACTATCCATGCTAGTTTATTTTATTTTCTTGCTTTCTTCTTGTGTGTTTGAAAAACCTTAAGAAAAACCAAAAATAGTTTAATTCTAGGTTTTAGTTAGTTTACTTTCCAAGCTTATAGTAGTAGTAATTAAAAGAAAACCAAAAAGATTTCTCATTCTTCTTTTGCTTGTTGGGAGCTTTCCCGTGTAAATAGTTCGATTTCTTTTCTTTTATTTTCTTTGGGGGTCGAGAGGAGAAGACCATGATGAAAATGTTGAGTGGCTCTCATATGCATTATTATTGATTTAACCAAGAGCCCATGTTACCTTGTCTTCTCCCTTGTATTAAATGCTTGCAGATTCCAGCTTAGTCCAATGCACGTGCACTATTATTATTTTACACACCGTTCGGTCGTGGAAGTGAAAGGAAATAATGACGATATATGATGGACATATTGAGATGACAGAAGCTGGTATGAACTCGACCTATCTTGTTTTTGTAAATATGATTAGCTCATCGTTCCTGATTCAGCCTATTATGAATGAAACATGTTTGCAATGAAAATTAGAGATTATAGTTGCTCATGCCATGCTTAATTAGCTAGGAGTTTATAATGGTTTACCTTGCATGCCAACATGCTATTAAAATGGTTGTGATGTGGTATGATAGGGTGGTATCCTCCTTTGAAGGATTCGGGTGGCTTGACTTGGCACATGTTCACGGATGTAGTTGAAACAAAATCAACGTAGCCACCACGATATTTATGTTCATGGTGATTTATATCCTACTCTGCTTGCACTCATTGTTGATTAATTCTAATGCATGTTCATGACTGTTGTCGCTCTCTAGTTGGTTGCTTCCTAGTCTCTTCCTATCCTTCACTTGTACTAAGTGGGAATACTGCCCGTGCATCCAAAATCCATAAACCCCAAAGTTATTCCATATGAGTCCATCATACCTTCCTATATGTGGTATCTACTTGCCATTCCAAGTAAATTTGTATGTTCCAAACTCTAAACCTTCAAATGAAATTCTGTTTTGTATGCTCGAACAGCTCATGTATCAATTAGGGCTGTCTATATCTTCCATGGAACGTGGGTTATTCTCACGAGGAGTGGACTCCGCTCCTCACTCACGAGAAAATAGTCGGTAACCAAGATGCCCAGTCCCATGCTCAAACCAAAATAATTGCAAACAAAACTCCCCCAGTATTGTTGTTAGTTGGAGGCACCTGTTGTTTCGGGCAAGCCATGGATTGATGCTTGTTGGTGGTGGGGGAGTATAAACTTTACCATTCTCTGTGGGAACCGCCTATAATGTGTGTAGGATGGAAGATATCGAGATCTCTTGGTTGTTATGTTGACAATGAAAGTATGCCACCCAAAATATTATTTATCTCTGTTTCAAAACTCGAGCTCTGGCACCTCTACAAATCCCTGCTTCCCTCTGCGAAGGGCCTATCTATTTACTTTTATGTTGAGTCATCACCCTCTTATTAAAAAGCACCAGCTAGAGAGCACCACTGTCATTTGCATGCATTGCTATTAGTTTACATTGGGTATGGCTGTGACTGGATCTCTTTTACCATGAATTACAATGTTTAGTCAGTCCTTGATCTTCACATGTGCTCTTCATTTATGTTTTGCGGTCTCAGAAAGGGCTAGCAAGATACCATCTTGTTATGTCATATTATGATTGTTTTGAGAAAGTGTTGTCATCTGATATTTATTATTATTGCTCGCTAATTGATGATGCCATTGATATGAGTAAACATGAGACCTAAGTGTTATTGTGAATATGGTTAGTTCATAATCTTTGCTGAAAACTTGAATGCTGGCTTTACATATTTGCAACAACAAGAGCAAACAGAGTTTGTACAAGTTTTTCTTTATCACTTTTAGTTGGCAACTGAATTGCTTGAGGACAAGCAAATGTTTAAGCTTGGGGGAGTTGATACGTCTCCATCGTATCTACTTTTCCAAACATTTTTGCACTTGTTTTGGACTCTAACTTGCATGATTTGAGTGGAACTAACCCAGACTGACGTTGTTTTCAGCAGAATTGCCATGGTGTTATTTTTGTGCAGAAATAAAAGTTCTCGGAATGACCTAAAACTCCACGGAGAATATTTTTGGCAATAATAAAAAATATTGGTGAAAGAATCAGGGCCAGGGGCCCACACCCTGTCCGCGAGTGTGGGGGGGTGCGCCCTACCCCCCAAGCATGCCCCCTGCCTCGTGGGCCCCCTGGTGCTCCACCGACCTCAACTCCAACTCTATATATTCATGTTCAAGGAGAAAAAAATTAGAGGGAAGGATTCATCACGTTTTACGATACGAAGCCGCTGCCAAGCCCTAATCTCTCTCGGGAGGGCTGATCTGGAGTCCGTTTGGGGCTCCGGAGAGGGGAATCCATCGCCGTCGTCATCATCAATCATCCTCCATCACCAATTTCATGATGCTCACCGCCGTGTGTGAGTAATTCCATCATAGTCTTGCTGGACGGTGATGGGTTGGAAGAGATTTACCATGTAATCGAGTTAGTTTTGTTAGGGTTTGATCCCTAGTATCCACTATGTTCTGAGATTGATGTTGCTATGACTTTGTTATGCTTAATGCTTGTCACTAGGGCCCGAGTGCCATGATTTCAGATATGAACCTATTATGTTTTCATGAATATATGTGAGTTCTTGATCCTATCTTCCAAGTCTATAGTCACCTATTATGTGTTATGATCCCTTAACTCAGAAGTGACAATAATCAGGACCATTCTCGATGATGACCGTAGTTTGAGGAGTTCACGTATTCACTAAGTGTTAATGCTTTGTTCCGGTACTCTCTTAAAAGGAAGCCTTAATATCCCTTAGTTTCCAATAGGACCCCACTGCCACGGGAGGGTAGGACAAAAGATGTCATGCAAGTTCTTTTCCATAAGCACGTATGACTATATTCGGAATACAAGCCTACATTACATTGATGAACTAGAGCTAGTTCGGTGTCACCCTATGTTATAACTATTGCACAAGGAATCACATCCAACATAATTATCCATCACTGATCCAATGCCTACGAGCTTTTCACATATTGATCTTTGCTTGGTTACTTTACCGTTGCCACTGTTACAATTACTACAAAACTGCTACTTTTTCTTTTGCTACCGTTACCGTTACTTCCATACTACTTTGCTACTAAATACTTTGCAGCAGCTATTAAGTTATCTAGGTGTGGTTGAATTGACAACTCAACTGCTAATACTTGAGAATATTCTTTGGCTCCCCTTGTGTCGAATCAATAAATTTGGGTTGAATACTCTACCCTCAAAAACTGTTGCGATCCCCTATACTTGTGGGTTATCAGAGAACACGATGGGGTTATGTTTGAACGTAAGTAGTTCAGGATCACTTGTTGATCATTACTAGTTCGCGACCGTTTGCATAGCTTCTCATCTTATTGTGGTACTCGTAAGTTAGCCACCGTACATTGCTTAGTCGTTGCTGCAACCTCACCACTTATCCTTTCCATACCCATTTAAGCTTTGCTAGTCTTGAACCCATGGTAATGGTATTGTTGAGTCCTCGTGGCTCACATATTACTACAACAACAGTTGGAGGTACAGGTAATGTGATGATCATGATGTGAGAGCAATGTTTGCTTGTGTTGGAGTTCTTCTTCTGCTTCTTCTTCGTTCAGGGGTTAGGTTCCTGGTCGGCAGCCTAGGCTAGAATGGTGGATGTCGTTTGAGATTCTGTTTGTGTTTTATCTATAGTCGGATGTCGCTCTTGTGTATGATGTTGTTGTATTCATGCGGCATTGTATGCCTTTTGTATGTATCCCCAATTATTATGTAATGGTACGATGTAATGATATCCACCTTGCAAAAGCGTCTCCAATATGCTCTTCTATCTTTGGTGGGACCTTCGAGTTCCTTTAGGATAGGGTCGCATAATGGGCGTGACAAGTTGGTATCAGAGCCTCGACCGACCATAGGAGCCCCCTTGATTATTCGTAGCATGGTCGTTGTTGCGTCTAGATGAAAACTATTTTCGGAATCTAGTTTTATCGGAGAGTAGGAATTCTTTTTACTCCTTTGCCCCTTCGTCGCTCTGGTGAGGAATCTTGACGTAGGTGTTTTGACTTACTCCTCTTCCCCTTCAAATTTTCTTTAGGATCACGTAGTTGGTTTTCCGATCGTTGGTTCTCAGCTCTTTTAATCCGGTGCATTTCTCGTCAAGTTGATTCGACCCTCTTCACCTTTTGGCAAGATCAATCCTCAGTTCTTTCCCAGCGACAAGGTTTTCCCCATCCTTAGTTGTCTTTCTTTTTCCCACCCACCCACCCTTTTTCTTCTCGGAGCCAGAGTCTGTAATCGAGTATCCATCCTACTTGTGAGAAGCCTTTCAATTGTTTCGTCAATTATTTCAACCGGTGTTTTCTCTTCAAGTTATTCGTCGGTTCCCCCTTCCAAGTTGCCTTTGTTTTTCCCGCCCTCCCACCCCTTCTCTTCCCAGAGTCTGAGTCTCTAGTCGAGCATAAATTTCATTCATACGGAGCCTCTTCAGTCTTTCCTCAATCATTTCAACTGGTGAATTCTCGTCTCGTTTGACATTATTCATCTCTTTTTCTTTTCCGGTGGACTCAACTCAAGTTTTTCGGGTTGATCATATTCTTTTCCTTGGATAAAATGTTTCCTCTTGCTCCTTCGCCTCTTGCTATTCAATCATTCCGGAGTGTAGAAGACATCTCAGGAGATTTGTCTGTGCTCCAATTCATTTGAGGTTGTCACCTCATTCATGTCCTTCATTCGTTCCGGTGCATCATCTATCTCTTCAACAATCCTTTTTCAATGGTGTTTTCTTTTAGTGGCCCCTAACCCATAGGTCTTTTCCCAGGATCTTACTTGACTATTCTAATTTTTCGCAGTTATTCTTTAATTCTTTCAAGTCTGACGTAAGAATGAACCTTCATCAGTCAGATGCCTTTTCCAAGATTGCTTTCAAATTCTTCTCATCGTCGGTTCAACATTTCCTCTTTCATTCTTTAGGAGTATCTCAACCATTCTTGGTGGTTGTCACCGTCATTCTCAGCTTTGAAGACCAAAGAAGTGTTTCTCTTAAATCTTGTTCGTTCTCTCGAAGATTCGTGGTTCCAGCTTCTTGTTATCCTCTCAAGCTATTTCGTTTGTCAGAAATTATTTTCTTACCCATCCGGAGCATTTTAGGAGTTGTTATCCATTTCGTTTCACCGGAGGCCATCATTCCACAAGAGTTCTCTGTACTCACATTCCACCCATCGTTCTGTAATCATCCTGACGCATCTGTGAAGTACTCTTTAATCAGCTCGTGATCTCTTTGTTCTTTTGCATCTAAATCCCCTCAAGCATATTTGTTCTTCTGATTTTCCCGGTGATTCATTCTCTTTCATCAGTCATTTTCGAATTCTTACGGTGGTTCTTTCAGCATTCCTCTTCCTTTTTCATCATATCAATTCATTCGTTCTTTCAAATCCTACCAGCGGTTCGTTGAAGAAGTTGCTCAAGGTTGCGCCATATACCCCTCAATCCTTTTCCAACAAGAATTAGTATGCAAAATCCGTTGGTTTTCATCAATTTAATTTGATGAAGGATAAGCATACAATAAATCTTATTCTTTTCCTTGAAGTGATTAATCCCTTCCTTCGGAGTTTGTTCTTGATGAATAAATCCTAGTTCCAAGTGTTTTCATCTTTTCTTTTCCGGAGTTCAAAATTTCCTCGGCCATCTCGTCGGGACCTCCATCTAAATCACTGCAAGGCTTAATCTTATCCTTTCATCCTTCATCCTATATCATCATCCTTTTGTCACTGGAGTTCTTCATGGTGGTTCGACATGCTTTAATTCATTCTTTCAAGTATTCATAAAATTCTTGTTGGAGGAGCTCAAGTATCTTTTCTTCTTGCATCTTGAAGTGCAATTAATTCTCCGTATTCTTTTGAAGTGGAGTTTTCCATTTCTTTGTTCTTCTTAGCTATTCAAGTATTTGGTTGTGGAAGAATTTAACCTCAAATTTTGAGAGGATTTTCCGTAAGTCCACAACAAACTTATTCTTTTGTTGTTGAATATCTCAACAACTCCCTTCAATCCTTCCTTCTAAGGAGGCTATCGAATTCATACGTGGTGGAAGTTTTTGTTCTCTTATCCGCTCTTTTCATTCCACTATTTCAATTCTTCCGGAGGAATTGCGTTGTTCATCTCGTCAAGTGTCATTCCATCTTGTGAAGTTCATATTCTATTTCTTCCATTTTCAGCCGGAGTGCTGCTGCAATTCTTCTGTTCGAATTCTTTTTCTACCTTGTTCTAACCGGAGTGGTTTCACAGTCTATCTTATTCAACGAGCTTTTGATTATCGTCATATTTGTCGTTCCTCTTTTCTACCTGAGGGCTCTCGACTTTGTTCTTCTTCTCTCTTGTGTTTCACTTTATCTCTTCCTCTTTCTCTTCCGTCTCGTTCCTAAGATCTCGGGATGAGATCTTCTGTTAGTGGAGGAGAGTTGTAATGCCCCGAGGCTGATCCGCCAGGTGTCTTCCGTTTATTCGCCGTCGTTGCCATGTCATTCGCTTGAGTTGCATTTTGCCATGTCATCATCTGCATTTCATCTGCATGTTTTTCAAAACTTGCATCCTTCTGGGTCCTCCCAATTCTCTCCATTGTCCGTTCTGAGCCCAGATACACTCGCGCGCGCCCGCGGCACCTCCCAGATCTCGTTTCCTGAGCCGCTGAAAAATGTACTCGGAATGGGCCAAGAGTTTTCGAGTGGTCTTGGTACATCACCGGTAGACCGCCTGTCAAATTTCGTTCCATTTGGAGGTCGTTTGATGCCCCAACAGTTAACCGCGTTAACCGCCGGACCCCTTTCTCTTTGCAGCCTAGCACCCCTCCACACAACCCACCTAGCCCATCTAAACCCCCTCCATGCTCTCCGCTGTTGGATCACGATCGTGTGGGCAAAAACCGCACCTCATTTGGACATTCCTTGCTCCCTCTACCTATAAGTAGGCCTCCCCCTCCTAAAATCACGGGTAAATCCACCCCTAACCCTAGTCTTTCCCCTCCTCGCGCCACCGGACATGTCCAGCGCTGCTGCCTGCAGCCAGTGGCGCTGCGCCATGTCGCCCTCCCCACCTCCACGGCAGCCGGCCCGCCCAGGCCCGTGGGGAGCCCTTGAAGCCCATAGGGGCCCGTCCGCCCCACCGCCACTAGCCCGCGCCCCGTGCCCGCACCTCCCGCCGCGGCAACATGCCCCGCTGTTGTGCGCCATGCCGCCCGCCGCCGCCTCCCTCGCCGGAGCCGCAGCCCCGACGACGGAACCCCGCCGCGCCTCCTCTGCTCGCCTCCGCGCCACCCCGCCGCCTCTCCAGCACCGCCCGCCGCCACCGATTGTCGTGCTGCCGCCGCCGCGTTGTTGTCTCCTGCGCTAGCCCGCACCACCGCCAGCCGCGCTCCACCGTCTCGTCGCGCGCCCGCCGCCACCACGCCTGGATCCAATGCCCCCTGGCCAGATCTGGCCGGCCCGACCTTCCCCCGGCGCCCCTCGTCCTCTTCGGAGCTCGTCGCCGCCGCGACATCGCCGAAGCTCGCCGGTGTTAACCCGATCCGCTCCACGCCCATACCCGATCCGCGATCTGATCGACTCAGCGAGGTTGTTTTTTTTCGTCCAAGTCCCAGTGTTTTCAATCATATGTGTGCATGTTTGAGTGGCTCTAACTTCGTGCATATTGCTCCATTTTGCATGCATGATATGTCAAAATGTTCATCTCAGAGTGCTATACATGATAGAGTAGTTTGCAAGCATGTTACTGTCCATCTTGGTGCCTTAATCTTCGTTGCAAAACTGCCAAGTGATAGATTGCTGCATGTTAACATCATTTAGGTGTCTTGTGAGTACTATAACTTTGTCCCTGCTGATCCTATGTTGATGATCTTGATATGCACATGTTTTTCTCTTCGTGCTATACACGCTTGTGTCATTATCTTGCTTGTTTGGTTTCATATAGGTATCTTAATCCATGTTGCAATAGTGCTTGCTGATATTAACTGCTGAAAACTGTTATAACTTGTCCATTTGTCTTTTTTTATAACATTTTGTGTGATTTTCTTTTTAGCATCATGTGAACATGTTGTAGAAGCATATTTATGACATCTTTATAGTGGTGCAATCCTTGTATTTTTATACTCCTGGTGGTGTGTGCATCAAGCTTGTGAAGTGGGCTACTTGCTGTTAATGTTTTGTCAAGTCTAAATCTGTCATATCATGGTGCTATGTTTGCTTGAAGCTACCAATTAATAAGTGCATAATATGGAGATGCTTAGTATACATGTTTTGTTGTCCATGTTATCTTCTATCATTCTAGGCCATTTGATGACCTGTATATGTCTTGTAGCATATAGTTTCATTGCCATGAACATGCCTATATAATGTTTCAGTTTTCTGTTAACTTCATGATACCATGTGAGGTTGATATTAATTGATCTATGCCTCTTTCAGAGATGCTCCAATTACATGTTTTGAATTATGCTATGAGTGATTTGTCTACATGCTAAGTTTTATAATTTTGGATACCATGTGACGTCTGTTCCATGCTTGCAAACATGCTTTACTGATGTTGCTGTTTTACACTTGCTGAAATTGTTACAACATTCAATCTTGTAATGTTGGTTCCCACTAATACATGAGCCATATTCATATGATGCCTGGATGTTGTTTGCTCTTTGTTATGTGTAGTTTGATGCCAAGTCCTTTTTTGCTATGTATAATCGTTGTAGCATCTGTGTTTCTTGCCTTCTACATGTCATCATATTAACTCTACTCATGTATAGGCTCCTGTGTTAGAAAGTTGCATTTTGCATTGATAATCTTGGATTAATGTTGAGTCTTATGAACCTGAAACTTAATGATATTTTTATTATGTTAACTGTACATGAAGTGCATGTCAAATTTGTGCTCATATGATTCCCGTAGCATGTAGTTTTGATGAATACAAAGTGCCTACTTGCTGTTTTGGGGCAGTTTGCTGCTATGAACCGTTGCTCCGTTTACATCATGCTCTATATGAAACTTGCTTGATTCTGCATGTAGTTTCATATTATCTTGTTGCATCCATGTTTTGAGAGTGGTTTCTTGATGTTTGAATGCATTTTGCATCAATGACATGTTTAAGTTGTGTTGCTCATATCTTCTAGACCGTAGCTCCGAATTAAATGAACTTTATATGTAAATTGATTAAAATGCCGTGTAGATAATAATGGTGCATCTTAAATTTCCGTTTAACAACTCTAACATAAGGTTCATTCAGATCTGGACAAATTTCGAAATTTGCATATGGGGACTTACCGGATTTGTTATATGTTGTTTTCGGCCTCATTTAAACTTGCTTTGATGTATTGTTCTTGTATGCATCATGTCTTGCCATGAGTAGCATCATGTAGCCTTGTCATGCATCATCCTTCGTTGAGCATCATGCCATGTTTATGTGTTATGTGTTTACCTTGTTGTTTGCTTCTTTCCGGTTGTGCTCCTTCTCGATAGTTTCTGTTTCGTTGCAACCGTGAGGATTCGTTCGACTATGATTACTTCGCCTATGCCTGTTCGTCTTCTTCATGGACTCGTTCTTCTTCCTTGTGGGATTTCTGGCAAGATGACCATTACCCTAGATCTTGCTACTATCATTGCTATGCTAGTTGTCTCGATGCTATCGATTTGTCGCACTTCCTACCACTTGTTTTTCGAGCATCCCAAATTGCCATGACAACCTCTAACCTTTTTCACACTTCCTAGAAAACCGTTGTTTGGCTATGTTACCGCTTTGCTCAGACCTTCTTATAGCATTGCTAGTTGCAGGTTGTTCCATGTTGGGACATGGATATCATGGGATATCATAATATCTCTTATTTTAATTAATGCATCTATATACCTGGTAAATGGTAGAAGGCTCAGCCTTTTGCATGGTGTTTTATTCCACTCTTGCCGCCCTAGTTTCCATCATACTGGTGTTATGTTCCTTGATTTTGTGTCCCTAACATGGTGAGGGTTATAGGGCCCTCTTGACAGTTCGCTTTGAATAAAACTCTTCCAGCAAGGCCCAATATTGGTTTTCCATTTGCCTAATAACAACTAAAACTTAAATAGGGTATTTTCTCTGGACCCCTAGGTTTTTTAATCAACCCCTGGGCAAGTGCTCCTCTGAGTGTTGGTCCAAACTAGAGCACCGTGCGGGACTGCCCCTAGGCTACTTGGGGTATTTGGCTTCTGTACGCTTCGCTGATCCGTGGTGCCCAGAAAACGAGATACGTGCGCCTCCTATCGACATTTGCCAGCACACCGGGAGGTCTTGCTGGTTTTGTTTTCCCATTGTCAAAATGTCTTATGCACCAGGATCCCATCTGATCAGATGTCCCGCGTTGGAGGATTTTCTCCGCGGATCGTGAGCTTGTAATGGGCTAAGTTGGGACACCCCTGTAGGGTTTGATCTTTCAAAAGCCATGCCCGTGGTTATGTGGCAGATGAGAGTTTTTAATGTCCGGTTGTACAGAACTTGATACCAGATTCGAATTAAAATATCCAACTGCATGTGTAACCGTGATGGTCTCTTTTCGAGTGGGTCAAGAAGAGAACATGGTGGGGTTATGTTTGAATGTAAGTAGTTCAGGATCACTTATTGATCATTACAAGTTTGTGACCGTTTGTGTAGCTTCTCATCTTATTCTTGTACTCGTAAGTTAGCCACCATACATTGGTTAGTCGCTGCTGCAACCTCACCACTTATCCTTTCCATACCCATTTAAGCTTTGCTAGTCTTGATACCCATGGTAATGGGATTGCTGAGTCCTCATGGCTCACAGATTACGACAATAACAGTTGCAGGTACTGGTAATGCGATGATCATGACGTGAGAGCGATGTTTACATGTTTTGGAGTTCTTCTTTTGCTTCTTCTCCGTTCAGGGGTTAGATTCCTGGTTGGCAGCCTGGACTAGCAGGGTGGATGTCATTTGAGCTTCTATTTGTGTTTTATCTGTAGTCGGATATTGCTCTTGTGTATGATGGTGTTGTATTCATGCGGCATTGTATGCCTTTTGTATGTATCCCCAATTATTATGTAATGGTACGATGTAATGATATCCACCTTGCAAAAGCGTCTCCAATATGCACTTCTATCCTTGGTGGGACCTTCGAGTTCCTTTAGGATATGGTCGCATATTGGGCGTGACACGCCGACCCTCATGTATGCTACCTCTTTTTGAACCATACCCTTGTTCTATTGCCCCATCTTCCACGTCGCTGCATGTGGATCTTTTTCCACTCCACCATCTTCCCAATTTGCTATCCTCTGCTCTGGTGGTCACGCAGACAAAAACCTTAATTTACACTATTAAAGGAAACCCTACTTCATGCAGACTAATCCATGTCTAGGTTGAATAAGGAAATAAAGAGAGAAAGTATTGTCGAAGAGACTAGGGATCGAACCCGCATCTAGGTTGAAAAGGGGAAAATCAGTAGCTAAGGAACGAGTCTCATGCCTCTTGGTTGAAAAAGGGTAGAAAGGCATGACAAAGCAATAGAGAATGACCAGGTTGATCGGTTTGTTTTCCTTACATAGGAAAAAGCTGGCTAAAGAGAACAAAAATGGGATGTAATACTCATACGCTGCCTGGATATTTGTTGCTCTGGGCAACCATACCTCCCTCACCACTCTATGCGTCCGTGGAGGTACATCGTACTGGTGCGCCCACTGTCTGAATTGGCTTCCGATGCTCTTATTGCCTCTTTTTTGCTATTAGTATAATTCTAGTGGTAAAGTCAAGAATTGCTACTGCTAACGTGATGCCACATTTAAATAATGCCGCACTTAGTCTAATGCCACCGATAAATTTAAGCAATGCCATTTAATGTCACTTGATTATTTTAGGGTTAGCTGTTGATTGTGGATGTATTAAAGATTTTTCAGCTAAGGCATTCTAATGATGTTGCACAGCCAGTATACTAATGATGAAACTTGTTACTACCTTAAGATTTCTGCACTGTTAATGCTTATAGACTACATACCCCACTTTCATGAGATAAGTCAAAAAATGTCGTACAATGTCACCAAAATGCCAATGCGCTGATGTCATTCTATTTTGGTTAAGCTGCACAAAAAATTATGAAGACAAGAGGAAAGGTCAAGAGTAGGCACCTCCTCCTCCGGCTGTTCTCTTGATTCATTCGATTAAGTTTTTATGTTTGATCGATTATGAACATTGGGATAGCAATTTTGAGGTCCCCTCGAGTTCAAAATCATATTTACCTTGAAGGTACATGGTTTGCAATTTTTTTATACTTTGATTAGTTAAAAAATGCTAGTTACGTTCAGACATTTGTATTTGGTTTAATGTTGTTGCACAGCTAGTATACCAATGCTGAAACTTGTTACCTTTACATTTTGTATTGTTAATGCTTATAGAAATCTTTCAGTATTAGCTTATGGAAATCTGTTCAGTAAAACCATTGTACTATACCCCGTAATAAAAAACTACTCTACTGTTGCACTAGCCACTTGATTACTGTATACTTGTACTACTCAAATGGTTTTGCATTAGCATATGGACATGTATAAAGTGTGGCGAGCTTTCCAGGATATGCGCGCAAGAAAATACTACCTATTTTTCTAAATACTAGACGTTTGGGTACTTTAAATTGAACTAAGAAAACGTCTTATATTAAGGAACAGAGGGCATAGAGTTCACTCAAATTATCCCTGTAAAGCTAGTCACACCTTTGTTAAAATTAATGTTCATTATGTTATCGGAGGAGGTCTGTATGTTTGTCTCAAATGCCTGTCAATTACATACCTGACATCATGATGTAATGTTAAGTCATTTCTTTTTGTACAGTGTCACTGAATTGTCAAGGCGGTGATGGCATTTTATTTTAGTTGAACTGCACAAAATATGCTTAAAAGAAGAGGAAAGGTCAGGAATGGTTCAGTTTTTAAGAAAATACTATGTATGCCTTCCTGACATCAGCCACTGTTGCCTTATTTATTCCTTCAAACAGGTGGTTAGAAACAGTCTTGCTGCCTTTTCCCATTAAGAAATTGGAATTCTCATATTTGTGAGTCTATGCTTCGACTAGTGCCACTTTTGTAGTAATCACAGTTTCAATATCTATGCAAACAGGGATGCTCAATTTTAGTGGAACTGCACAAAAAGTCCAAATGGTTCAACATTAGGAGCATGTTTTCTTCCAAACCGTTATATCCAATTGGTGGCACTATGAGCTATTTATTACGAAGGTACATGGTTTGCTACTATCTTGCTACTCTTTTTATACTGTTATTAGATAGTAATATTAGTGGTTTGCATGTGAATTTATTGGCAGGGTGGACATACATTGGAGGTGTAGGACATGCTTCAATGATTGGATGCTCAATTTCGGTTGTATTGATTCACCTCTTCCATCACTGCAAAGATGGATATCCTTGGTCTAATGAAGAATAGGCGCTATATTTCTGCTCTGTACCAATAAATCAGTTCAGTACGAAATTGTCTAGATCAAAACATGACAGTATCAAATTGTCTAGTGCAAAACATGACAGGTGCTAAGCAGAAGAGACGTGTTTAAACCGAAAATACAAGGTGGGGTATATGTTTACTAGTTGCTTGATATTTGTGCAGACAGATGTCTTCCCATTGCTATTTGGCAAACAAACAAAGTGACCACAATTTTGGTGGAACTGCACAAGAGAATAGTATAGTCACTGCATGAAGTGCCATTTGAAAATAGACACATATAGATTGGATAGTCACTTCATGGATTACTCAAAAGTAGTACTGTACTATTTATTGGCCAACACTAGGTGCTTCATTGCTTTGGTCTGATTATACAATGGGCATCATTTTGCGTAAGCTAAAGTTTGTGTTCCGAAAATAGTCTCGCCATGTGCTCGAGAGAAGACCAAATCATATTGCAGTGGATGTTCCTCCATCATGTGTGGTTCGTTCTCATGATTCCAGCTATTGGTGAAACCACTTACATTTGCAAGAGGAATTGTAGACTTCACAAAAAAATTTGTCTTTCACTCTGTACTGAATGTTGGCCCAGAGAAGCATCCATGTTAGTAGGAAGAACAGATGTTTTTTCTAGATCTTTGCTTTTGGAGCTACATATTTGTATATGATCTGTGAATCATTGAGATGCATTAACATGTTGATCTTATGTATTGGAATTGTACTAGTTGGTTATGAATTTGGGCTACTAATGTGAACATATTACAATGCCAGGCTTGTGAGTCTTGTGTGAACATTTCGAACGGATCGGCTCTTACTACTCTGCACCAATGATCCTTATATCTATGTTCTCAATGTTTACAAGTTACTAGCAGTTCCTTATTTCTGTTCGCTCAGTGTTTACAAGTTACTGATCGATCACTAGCTAGCCTACTAATACGCTCCTGGCAGTTTTAGTTGCGACGAAAGATCTGAAGTGGCAGTTTTTTGAATAAAAATGCCTACCTCTGAATAAACTGACACGATGTTCTGAAGAAAATGCCATGCAAATCTAAAGAAACCGGCAGCAAAAACGTTCGCAAATGCCTAATCTGCCAGCGAACGTTCATCCGCTATTGTGATACTACACATACACTATACGACCAACTGGATCCTACGTGAATAACAAGCGGATCACGCATGGACCTCATCTAGATGAATCGAGTGCACTCGTTTGACCGTCATGCCGACGTGCGACCTAGCATGGATGAGAGGCACCACTGACGAGACGGGACGGGATGACACCGCAAGCTAGCGCGTAAAGCCATGCCTGCTTAAGCATTGAATTCCGATGCCCGCAATGACCGTCGCGTTTCCTATGACACGCTGGTTCACCTACATTCTGCCTATAATTATTGGTTCCTGATGTTCTCTGGTGGCACCATCACCCAACTCGCCCTATCCTCATAAGCCCGCACTGGCCCGATGTCGCTCTCCACTTGTCCTTGCTCTCGCACGTCTGTCATGCCCTCGCCCGTCCGCAATAGGCGGCGCCGGAGGCAGTCACCGCCGGAACTACTGTTGGGTTTTTCACCAGAAGGCAGACAGAGGGAGGAGGCATTCTATCGGTCTTTAGATGGCAATGCGGAGTATGAGGACTTGTTGGAGCGCAACCACCTGGCGTAGGAGCAACGTATCGCTGATTTGCGTCACCAGCGGGGCTTGGAACAGCAGCGCACCGACGCTCTGAGTCACGAGAAGAGCGCCCGCAACTAGGCCGACTACGTGGAGGCTGGTGCCCTACAAATAGCCCTGGAGGCTGTCGGGCACACGCGCATTCGATGCTAAATTTTACTACCAGCTCATCAAGTGGGTTTCCCGCTTAGAAGCCGAAGCTACGGTGGACCACGCGGGCATGGAAAGGGCCAACGCGCGCGAGCAACGCGCCCTATCGCACCTCTTGCAAGTCCGAGGCGAGGAGGAGGCTGTCGGTGCCGGCGTTTAGCTTGTCCCGCAAACTGCGGCCGGCATTGTCTAGTTAGCTAAGAGTAAGTTAGTACTTGTACACTACTAGAGTATTACTAGGAGTAGACAGTTAACTTGGCTATGATGGTTGCCAACGTGGAAGTTCAGTACTCTATATTTGGATCAGACCTATTACTTTGCTCTGAATGCTGAACTTTTCGTTTGAACGTGTGGAATGGGCTGTTATTTTTTTTAAATGGGTTGTATTTGTCCGCCACGGGTTTAGTGGCTGACTTGTGGGCCTACTAGGTTGACGCGTACACAATCAGGAGATGATTGTATGTGGAGAGGATGACAGCAGGGACCCACCAGGGTCATGGAAGTATGCAAGCAAGTGCCTCCTTATTTCAAGCCAAAAAATGGTTCGTCCTAATGGATTTCTGACATCGGGGTCCCATGCCATTGTCAACGTAGTCAATAAATGAGAGAATTGGACAACAAGTGCTTGACACCAGGGACCCAAAAGCTCGCCCAGTTATCTTTGTTTTTGAGATGGAAACAGGGTGTCAACTGGGCTGTGCGGGGCACTCTGGCTTGTGTAGCCAGCCTTTCCTTTTATGTTTACCACAAGACCAGCCCAGTAGATTTTTTTCTTAAAATGGCTAGCCCAGTTTTTTTGTTCTTTTGCAGAATACCCAATCGAGGCCTACTTGCTTTGTCAGCCCTGCTGGGCTGCAAATCTTTGAAGATGAGCAGAGCTTCATTCGGCTTGCCCAGAAAATGGGCTATCAGTAATGAGAAATGGGTTGTACATTTTTAAAACACATCAAACTGGCAATTAGTTTCAAATTTCTTTTTTTTCATTTCGAGATTTTAAATTCCATTGATTTTTATGCATGGACAATTATTTGGATTTTATATTGATATAAATTTATTGTTAAAATTAGTTTGAATGTGACTCGAAATTTCAGGATTAAAAATAGATCGGACCGCACTGAAATATGCAAAATTTCTTATAATTTTTTAACCGTGGCCACAATATGGGCTATAATGCTAACAAAAAGAATATGGTCTCCAAAAAACCTTAAGAATTAGCAAATGGGATGTACATTATTAGAAATAATGGTAGATGGGTTGTATGCTATTTTCCACAGATTTGAAGCTGACTTGTGCGCCTACTATAGGTTGACGCGTCTGATTTCCTAAAAAAAGGTTGACGCACATGCTACGCCATGTCAACTTAGTCAACGCACGAGAGCACTGACTATTGGATGTCCATCCAACGAGCGTCATGCTTCTTCAATCTCTGCTCCTCCAGCTCCAACCACTCAAACAAGCGCCGGTGGGACTGCCTGCTCCCTCCTCCCGTGGCCGGCTGTGCTGCCGTGTAAGCGTCACTGCCTCACCCTAGTCCAATCGCTGGCCTGGCCATCCCTCTACTCACCCACACATGCTGTTATTCTCCGGTGACGGCAGACGAACCAGTAAACCCTCATACTCCCCTCCACATGGGAAACAACTGTCGAGTCTTCCCTGGCTCTGTGTCGTTCCCTTCCTAGGCCTCGCCGTCGTCCACCACCCTGGTGCTCTCGGCATGGTGCGGTCAATGTGGTCAATGAACGACATCCATCGGAAGTGGACTATACGTGGAGAGGCTGCACCCGCATGCAAGGAAATGCATCCTTATTACGCACAAAATAATGATTCCTCCACCTGACAACTGGGACCCGCCGGAAGGGCCTCTGTATTTCGTGAAAAAATGTTTGCCCTGCTGACAGCTCAAACCCACCAGCTATATCTTCGCGCGCAAGGAAGTGCCTCCTTATTACGAACAAAAAAATGAATACTCCCCCTGCTAGGTTGGACCTATCATAGTGGGAGGATGACTTGTGAGCCTACTAAGTTGGACGCGGACAGAGGGCTTTGTCAACTTAGTCAATATGAATGATTCTAGCTCCAGTGACCGTATGATGTCCATCCAACAGCCGTAGTGCTTCTTCAACCTCTGGTCTTCTTGCTCCAGCCGCCCAAACATGCGCTGGTCGTGCCGCCTGCTCCTGCCTCCCGTGGCCGGCTCTGCTGCTGCGCAGGCCTGACCGCCCCACCCTACTCCAACCTCTAGTCAGGCCATCCCTCTGCTCACCCACAACCCCTGTTATTCTGCGGTGACAGCAGCCTCACACCGCAGCCGAACCAGTCAACCCTCATACTCCTCTCCGCATGGGCATCCACTGCCGCGTCTTCCTCGGCTCCACGTCGTCCCCTTCCTAGGCCTCGCTGTCGTCCATCGCCTTGGTGCTCTTGGCGTGGCATGGTCAATGTGGTTAAGGAACTACTTCCATCGGAAGAGTACTGTACATGGAGAGGCTGATAGCTGGGTCCACGGCCACAGCAAGGAAGTCCCTGCTTATTATGCGCAAAATAATGTTTCCTCCACCTTACAGCAGGGACCCATCGGACGAGCCACCATATTTCACAAAAAAAACATGTCCCCCTAACAGATGGAACCCACCAGCTACATCTTCGTACGCAAGGAAGTGCGTCCATATAACGGTTAAAAAAGATGAGTCTCCCCCTGACAGCTGGGACCCACCAGTTATGTCTTCGCACGCAAGAAAGTGCTTCCTTACCTCCCTTACAGCTGGGACCCACCTGCACGAACCATATGTAGGGTTGTCTATCTGGTCGCGTATGTGTATGTACATACCGTTCGATCGGTCTGTTTGCAGGCTGCAGCGATGAACCGTGGCTGAGTAAGGAAGGGCACGTGTCTTAGTAGAGGCGCGGACATAGCATGTCACGCAGTCCCGTCTATATCGTGTACATGTACGTATAGCCAGGGTGCAAGAATGTAAATACAACCACATACGTACATACGGGCGGGGTCTCAAACGCCTACTCGCGCATACATACGGCCAGGGCTCCTGTACATGGAGAGGCAGCGGAGAGCAGCGGCGACGTCCTGTTCATCGGTAGCCAACCGGCTGGGCCAGAACATAGAAATTGCATCGTGTTCATCGGGAGGCAACAGAATGCGTCCTGTTCATCGGGAGCCAACCGGCTTGGACGGAACAGCCGAAACGAGGCCTGGCGTACCACAAAACAGAGGAAATGACCTTCTGTTCGACCGCCTATGGTCGAAATGGGATCCTGTTCACCGGGAGGGGTCTGGCATACCGCAAAACAGAGGAAACAAACTTCTCTTTGACCTCCTACGGTCGAAACGGGGTCATGTTGATCAGGAGGGGTGTGGCGTACAGCAAAACGAAGGAAATAGACTTCTCTTTGACCTCCTACGGTCGAAACGGGGTCCTATTCATCGTGACGGGTGTGGTGTATCGTAAAACGGGAATCCATGGGCTACTGTTCATCCACCGTCTACTACCTTGCTCCAGCCTCCACGGGCTATTGTTCATCCACCATCGACCTCCTCGAGCCTCCACCTATGATTGTTCATCCATGGTGTCTCCCTCCTGCCTCCACAAGCTATTGTTCATCCACGGGCTCCTGTTCATCCAGCCTCCACCGGCTACTGTTCAAACAGCCCTCCACGGATTCCTATTCATCCAGCCTCCACCGGCTACTATTCAACCAGCCCTCCACGGGGTCCTGTTCATCCACCCCCAACCGGCTCGATTGGGGTCCTATTCATCCAGCGGCAACTGCCTCTCCAACCACGGGGTCCTATTTATCCAACCCCCACCGGGAACTTTTCATCCAACCCCCAACAACATTCACTATTCATCAAGAGGCAGCAGGTTCGATCGGCTTCAGTTAGCAGCAGTAGCGAAGGAATTGCTCGGGTTCAGTTAACAGCCAATGGATAGACCGCTCGGGTTCAGTAACGTAGCTAGTGCAATCGCTTGGGTTCAGTAAGCAAATGCCTTGCTCGGGTTCAGTCAGAGCCCAACGCCCTCACACACATGCGCGTACGTGTACAAGAGAAACACGTAAACCTCCGTGCATCGCTCGGCCCCAACCACACACCGTAACCGGGAACTCCCTGATATTTTCCTCGCCCTCGCTTCTACCATGGTTTTTTCCGTCATGGACGGCCCAAAGAATGTCATGCAACTACGTCTCCAGCCTGCCCAGGACGAAAAGCCCATTTTCTGTTTTGATTTTTGTCACAGAAGTAGGAGCCTACCACATCTATGATGATACCAGGTTTCGTCACAATTCTCGTCATAGAAGTGTCATAAGCATGACACGAAAAAAATGTTCATCCCAAAATGTCACGGATGTGTCCTTTTTTGTAGTGCTGCTACGTATCAAAGTGGAGGATGTGTCCAAATTGCATCTTGACCGGTGCACGTCCTACATCAAGAGTCAGTTGTCGAACAAAAGGCTCTTTCCATCGCATGGGGTTGCCTTAGTAATTAAGATAGTAATAATCAAACAAAAGCATTCTACGTTTAATGACTATACCTCTTGAATCCCCGGATATAGGATCTGTGTTACTGCACTAATCCTTTCTGTCACTAGTGTTCAGAATAACACATCACAGTCTCCCTGCCCTTAGACTCTTTGTGGCTCTCTCTCCATGAAACTAGGTACCTGCAGGGATGAAGAACGCAAATGAGACAAGAGACAACTATGAAACAATTTTACGCTACACATATGGGATGTTATTCAAAGTACTTCCATCAACCCTTCAACAAATACATTGGGTTGCAAGGCCCTGCCTCAACCCATGGCCTTACCGATCTACTCACACATGAAGATCGGATCAAACGAAGAAATCATTGAAGAACACATCATGAAGATTGATTGATAATATGTCTTACAATAGATGCCGGATGTGGTACATAATTACAAAGTATGGCTAGATGGCTAAGAACTATGGTGCTAACGAAGATGGTGGCTATGGAGATATAGATGGGAAATGGCGGTTTCTAGGGTTGAGGAGATGTCTACTGCGAAGATGGCAATGTGGTGACATCTTTCCTTGCTCATTTGGTGTCGGGCCTTTTATAAAGGTTGTTCAGGTGGATAAGAAGCCTCGGTTGGCATGCCATATGACCATCCATGCGAGCGAAGATGGTCGTATGGAATGCGTCTTTTCTACTGGTTCCTTTGTTCGGCCTCCCACTTGATCTCTTCTATCTTCACTTTACTCCTTTCCATGTATTATTTTGATTTTGTCCATAAATAGCCTATTTCTTTTTGGAAACAAAATAAAGATTGGATATTTAGAATCCTTTGCATTCATTAGTCATTAGTAGCAATATCGAAGCCAATATCTCGGTTTATACTTAGGTTAGATGATTGTAAAAATATCAACTCATCAATGATCGCCAATGACGACGGCATGTATGACTACATGAGTAAGATGAAATGGAAGAATTAGAGCACGTGGCCATGCACCATCAAGTCAATGAAGATGAAGATGCTCAAATGTATTGTGGCAATGATTCGAGCCCCACTCTTAGCTACAATTAATGAATAAAAGCAACCTCACCCATGTAAGGTGCAATGATAAGCGACTCTAGCACCATAAAAGTGGGGCATACCATTCAAATTTACTTCAAGATGGGCGCTTACGAGGACACCATCGAGTGTGAGATTGTGTTAGGACCGAGAGTATATCGACCAGAGGGGGTGAATGGGAGATTCAAATTTTCTTTCGAAAGCTTTGAAACTAAACCCAATCACAGTAGCGGAATAGAGTATCGAAGGAAATAGACTGAGTCAATCGTGTTTATCACAAGCATATTCATCAATGAAGGCATTGACAACAGTACGAGCTTGATGGATCACTGGTTTAACCACAATGAGAGTAATATAACATGCAAACAGATGTAGCAGAATGAGGCACAACATAGTTGAGAATGAATAAAATGCTATAGAACTATTTCAACGTTTCGCAGAAAAGGAATATCAAACGGAATGAAACCTTCGGGACAGATCATTTTTTAACAAACGCAATCCAGGAGACTTGGAGTGGACGTCAAGAAGTAAAGGGGGCGGGCACGAGGGTCCAGGGTGCGCCCCCACCCTCATGGGCCCCTCGTGGCTCCCCTGGTCGACTTCCTTCGCCTATATATATATATATACACATACCCCGAAACATCCAGGGGCACCACGAAACCCTATTTCCACCGCCGCAACCTTATGTACCCGTTAGATCCCATCTTGGAGCCTTTTCGGCGCTCCGCCGGAGGGGGAATCGATCACGGAGGGCTTCTACATCAACACCATAGCCTCTCTGATGAGTTGTGAGTAGATTACCACAGACCTTCAGGTCCATAGTTATTAGCTAGATGGCTTCTTCTCTCTCTTTGAATCTCAATACAATGTTCTCCTCGATCTTCTTGGAGACCTATTCGATGTAACTCTTTTTGCGGTGTGTTTGCCGAGATCCGATGAATTGTGGGTTTATGATCAAGTTTATGTATGAGAAATATTTGAATCTCCTCTGAATTCTTTTATGTATGATTGGTTATCTTTGCAAGTCTCTTCGAATTATCAGTTTGGTTTGGCCTACTAGATTGATCTTTCTTGCAACGGGAGAAGTGCTTAGCTTTGAATTCAATCTTGCGGTGTCCTTTCCCAGTGATAGCAGGGGCAGCAAGGCACGTATTGTATTGTTACCATCGAGGATAAAAAGATGGGGTTTACATCATATTGCTTGAGTTTGTCCCTCTACATCATGTCATCATGCCTAATGCGTTACTCTGTTCTTATGAACTTAATACTCCAGATGCATGCTGGATAGCGGTCGATGTGTGGAGTAATAGTAGTAGAGGCAGGCAGGAGTCGGTCTACTTGTCGCGGACGTGATGCCTATATACATGATCATGCCTAGATATTCTCATAACTATGCACTTTTCTATCAATTGCTCGACAGTAATTTATTCACACACAGTAATACTTACCTATCTTGAGATAAGCCACTAGTGAAACCTATGGCCCCCGGGTCTATTTTCCATCATATAAGCTTCCAATCTACTTTATTTTGCAATCTTTACTTTTCAATCTATATCATGAAAATACCAAAAATATTTATCTTATCTTATTATCTCTATCATATCTCACTTTCGCAAGTGGATGTGAAGGGATTGAGAACCCCTTTATCGCCTTGGTTGCAAGTTTCTTGTTTGTTTGTGTAGGTACGAGGGACTTGCGTGTAACCTCCTACTGGATTGATACCTTGGTTCTCAAAAGTGAGGGAAATACTTATGCTACTTTGCTGCATCACCCTTTCCTCTTCAAGGGAAAACCAGCGCAGTGCTCAAGAGGTAGCAAGAAGGATTTCTGGCGCCGTTGACGGGGAGGTCTTCGCACAAGTCAAGACATACCAAGTACCCATCACAAACTCATCTCCCTCGCATTACATTATTTGCCATTTTCCTCTCGTTTTCCTCTCCCCCAATTCACCCTTGCCGTTTTATTTGCCCTCTTTTTACCGTTTGCCTTCCCTTTACCATGGCCGAATAGAAAAGAGCTAAGGGTTCTCTCCAGGGTTTTAGTACTTTGGATAGTCTCTCTGTCCTCTTTAAGCTCATAAATAATGATGCTATGGAAAGACCTACTAGGGTTATCAATGAAAGTTTGAATAATTTCGATGAAGATGACTCCGAATTTTTCGTTATTTACTTGATGAGACTTTACTAGATGCTTGGTATAGGCTATTAAGGATTCGAGCTAGCTATGTGCCACAATATCAAATTGAGATATACCTAAGAAGCTTTTATGTTGGCCTACCCTCTTCGTTTAAGCAAGTTTTAGATTCTATTTTTGCAGAAGGTTTTCTTGAGGGGGGCGGATGCTATAGATACCTATGAAAAAATTAAAACTATATTTGGGCACCCAATGAATGATAAAGTTGAATCCACCACCCTCTTATGCTTTTATCAAAACGAAATTATCAAAGAGATGAAGGCTAGCTTAGATGCAAATTTCCGTAACGTGCTTAATATTTCTTCCTCCATTAATGGCAATGTGCTTTCCCAAAATATAAGGATAAATGCTATAGATAAGAAATTCTCTCTTTTATTTTCCAATACCAAAGATGGCAATACTTAGATCTATTCTTACTTTTATGCCTAGCTAGGGGCGTTAAACGATAGCGCTTGTTGGGAGGCAACCCAATTTTATTTTTGTTCTTTACTTTTTGCTCCTGTTTAGTATTAAATAATTTATCTAGCCTCTGTTTAGATGTGGTTTTATGTTTTAATTAGTGTTTGTGCCAAGTAGAACCTATAGGATCATCTTGGGTGAAAGTTAATTTGATCTTGCTAAAAACCAAAAACTTTTGTGCATACGAGAATAAATTTAATAAATCACAGAAACGTGCTTTTTAGTTGATTCTTTTTGAAGTAGATCAATAGACAAATTTACTAGGACTTCCTATTTTTGTAGGAGTTTTAGAGTTCCATAATTATTCGAAAGTTGCAGATTGCTACAGACTGTTCTGTTTTTGACAGATTCTGTTTTTCGTGTGTTGTTTGCTTATTTTGATGAATCTATGGCTAGTATCGGGGGTATGAACCATAGAGAAGTTTGAATACAGTAGGTTTAACACAAATATAAATAAATAATGAGTTAATTACATTACCTTAAGTGGTGGTTTTCTTTCTTGCACTAACGGAGCTCATGAGATTTTCTGTTGAGTTTTGTGTTGTGAAGTTTTCATGTTTTGGGTAAAGATTTGATGGACTATGGACTAAGGAGTGGCAAGAGCCTAAGCTTGGGGATGTTCATGTATTGCGTGAAAGTTGAAAAGGTTTGAGAACATAAAAGTATGAAACAATTTCTTGGCTTGTCATCGGGGTTGTGCATGATTTAAATACTTTGTGTAATGAAGATAGAGCATAGCCAGACTATATGATTTTGTAGGGATAGCTTTCTTTAGCCATGTTATTTTGAGTAGACATGATTGCTTTGTTAGTATGATTGAAGTATTATTGTTTTCATGTCAATATGAACTTTTATCTTGAATCATTGGATCTGAACATTCATGCCACAATAAAGAAAATTACATTGATAAATATGATAGGTAGCATTCCACATCAAAAATTGTGTTTTTATCATTTACCTACTCGAGGACGAGCAGGAGTTAAGCTTGGGGATGCTTGATACGTCTCCAACGTATCTATATTTTTGATTGTTCCATGCTATTATATTACCCGTTTTTGATGTTTATGGGCTTTACTTTACAATTTTATATCATTTTTGGGACTAACCTATTAACCGGAGGCCCGGCCCAAATTGCTGTTTTTTGCCTATTTCAGCGTTTCGCAGAAAAGGAATATCAAACGGAGTCCAAACGGAATGAAACCTCCAGGAGAGATCTTTTTGGAACAAACGCAATCACGGAGACTTGGAGTGGACGTCAAGAAGTAAATGAGGCGGCCATCAGGGTCCAAGGCGCGCCCTAGGGGGGTGGGCGTGCCCCCCACCCTCGTGGGCCCCTCGTGGTTCCCCTGACCGACTTCCTTCGCCTATATATATCTACGTACCTCGAAAACATCCAGGGGCACCACGAAACCCTATTTCCACTGCCGCAACCTTTTGTACCTGTGAGGTCCCATCTTGGAGCATTTTCCGGTGCTCCGCCGGAGGGGGAATTGATCACGGAGGGCTTCCACATCAACACCATAGCCACTCCGATGAGTTGTGAGTAGTTTACCACAGACCTTTAGGTCCATAGTTATTAGCTAGATGGCTTCTTCTCTCTCTTTGAATCGCAATACAATGTTCTCTTTGATCTTCTTGGAGATCTATTCGATGTAACTCTTTTTGCGGTGTTTTTGTCGAGATGCGATGAATTGTGGGTTTATGATCAAGTTTACCTATGAGAAATATTTGAATATCCTCAAAATTCTTTGATGTATGATTGGTTATCTTTGCAAGTCTCTTCAAATTATCAGTTTGGTTTGGCCTACTAGATTGATCTTTCTTGCAATGGGAGAAGTGCTTAGCGTTGGGTTCAATCTTGCGGTGTCCTTTCCCAGTGACAGCAGGGGCAGCAAGGCACGTATTGTATTGTTGCCATCGGGGATAAAAAGATGGGGTTTATATCATATTGCTTGAGTTTATCCCTCTACATGTCATCTTTCCTAATGCATTACTTTTGTCTTATGAACTTAATACTCTAGATGCATGCTGGATAGCGGTCGATGTGTGGAGTAATAGCATTAGATGCAGGCAAGAGTAGGTCTACTAGTCGCGGACGTGATGCCTATATACATGATCATGCTTGGATATTCTCATAACTATGCACTTTTCTATCAATTGCTCGACAATAATTTATTCACCCACCGTAATACTTATGCTATCTTGAGAGAAGCCACTAGTGAAACCTATGGCCCCAAGATCTATTTTCCATCATATAAGTTTCCAATCTACTTTATTTTGCAATCTTTACTTTTCAATCTATATCACAAAAATACCAAAAATATTTATCTTATCTTATTATCTCTATCAGATCTCACTTTCGCAAGTGGCCGTGAAGGGATTGACAACCCCTTTATCGCATTGGTTGCAAAGTTCTTGTTTGTTTTTGTAGGTACGAGGGACTTGCGTGTAGCCTCCTACTGGATTGATACCTTGGTTCTCAAAACTGAGGGAAATACTTATGCTACTTTGCTGCATCACCCTTTCCTCTTCAAGGGAAAACCAACGCAGTGCTCAAGAGGTAGCAGTACAATTACCTCATGAAGCTCTACTTTCCTCCCACTCACTTCTTTCGAGAGAAACTCCTTCTCTAGAAAGGACCCTTTCTTAGCAACAAAGATTTTGCCTTCGGATATGTGATAGAAGGTGTACCCAACAGCTTCCTTTGGGTATCCTATGAAGACGCACGTCTCCGATTTGGATTCGAGATTATCAGGTTGAAGCTTTTTCACATAAGAATCGCTGCCCCAAACTTTAATAAACAGCAACTTTGGTTTCTTGCCAAACCATAGTTCATAAGGCGTCGTCTCAACGGATTTTGATGGTGCCCTGTTTAACGTGAATATAGCTGTCTCTAATGCATAACCCCAAAACGATAGTGGTAAATCGGTAAGTGACATCATAGATCGCACCATATCCAATAAAGTGTGGTTACGATGTTCGAACACACCATTACGCTGTGGTGTTCTAGCTGGCATGTGCTGTGAAACTATTCCACATTGTTTTAAATGAAGGCCAAACTCATAACTCAAATATTCTCCTCCACGATCAGATCATAGAAACTTTATTTTCTTGTTTCGATGATTCTCCACTTCACTCTGAAATCCTTTGAACTTTCCAAATGTTTCAGACTTGTGTTTTATTAAGTAGATACACCCATATCGGCTCAAATCATCTGTGAAGGTCAAAAAATAACGATACCCGCCATGAGCATCAACACTAATTGGACCGCATACATCGGTATGTATTATTTCCAATAAGTCACTAGCTCATTCCGTTGTTCCAGAGAACGGAGTTTTAGTCATCTTGCCCATAAGGCACAGTTAGCAAGCATCAAATGATTCATAATCAAGCGATTCCAAAAGTCCATCAACATGGAGTTTCTTCATGCGCTTTACACCGATATGACCCCAAAGGCAGTGTCACAAATAAGTTGAACTATCATTATCAACTTTGCATCTTTTGGCTTCAATAATATGAATATGTGTATTACCACGATCGAGATTCAATAAACTATCAACATTGGGTGTATGACCATAGAAGGTTTTATTCACCTAAACAGAATAACAATTATTCTCTGTCTTAAATGAATAACCATATTGCAATTAACATGATCCAATCATATTCATGCTCAACGCAAACACCAAATAACATTTATTTAGGTTTAACACTAATCCTGGAAGTATAGGGAGTTCTCGATGATGATCATATCAATCTTGGAACCACTTCCAACACACATTGTCACTTCATCCTCAACTAGTCGCTATTTATTCTACAACTCCTGTTTCGAGTTACTAATCTTAGCAACTAAACAAGTATCAAAATACCTAGGGGTTACTACGAGCACTAGTAAGGTACACATTAATAACATTTATATCAAATATACCTTTGTTCACTTTGCCATCCTTCTTATCCGCTAAATATTTGGGGCAGTTCCACTTCTAGTGACCATTTCCTTTGCAGTAGAAGCACTCAGTTTCAGGCTTAGGTCCAACTTTGGGTTTCTTCACGGGAGTGGCAACTTGCTTGTCATTCTTCTTGAAGTTCCCTTTTTTCCCTTGGCCTTTTACTTGAAACTAGTGGTCTTGTTAACCATCAACACTTGATGCTCTTTTCTTGATTTCTACATTCACCGATTTTAGCAAGAGCTCGGGAATCGTTTTCGTCATCCCTTGCATATTATAGTTCATCACGAAGTTCTAGTAACTTGGTGATAGTGACTAGAGAACTCTGTCAATCACTATCTTATCTGGAAGATTAACTCCCACTTGATTCAAGCGATTGTAGTACTCAGACATTCTGAGCACATGCTCACTAGCTGAGCTATTCTCCTCCATCTTGTAGGCAAAGTACTTTGTTAGAGGTCTCATATCTCTTAACATGGGCATGAGTCTGAAATACCAATTTCAACTCTTGGAACATCTCATATGCTCCGTGGTGTTCAAAACATCTTTGAAGCCCCGATTCTAAGCTGTAAAGCATGGTGCACTAAACTATCAAGTAGTCATCATATTAAGCTTGCCAAACGTTCATAACGTCTGCATATGCTCCTGCAATCGGTCTGTCACCTAGCGGTGCATCAAGGACATAATTATTCTATGCAGCAACGAGGATAATCCTCAAATCACGGACCGAGTCCGCATCATTTCTACTAACATCTTTCAACTTTACTTTTCTCTAGGAACATATGAAAAAATAAACAAGGAGTTGCAACGCAAGCTATTGAGCTACAACATAGATATGCAAATACTATTGATACCTCTCTGTCGTATCTACTTTTCCAAACACTTTTGCCCTTGTTTTGGACTCTAACTTGCATGATTTGAATGGAACTAACCTGGACTGACGCTGTTTTCAGCAGAACTGCCATGGTGTTATTTTTGTGCAGAAATAAAAGTTCTCGGAATGACCTGAAAATCCATGGAGCAACTTTTTGGATTGAATAAAAAATAGTGGCAAAAGAATCAACGTCAGGGGGCCCACACCCTGTCCATGAGGGTGGGGGACGCCCCCCTAGGGTGCGCCCCCTACCTCATGGGCCCCCTGAAGCTCCACCGACCTCAACTCCAACTCCATATATTCACGTTCGGGGAGAAAAAATCACACAGAAAGATTCATCGTGTTTTACGATGCGGAGACGCCGCCAAGCCCTAAACTCTCTCGGGAGAGCTGATCTGGAGTCCGTTCGGGGCTCCGGAGAGGGGAATCCATCGCCGTCGTCATTATCAACCATCCTCCATCACCAATTTCATGATGCTCACCACCGTGCGTGAGTAATTCCATCGTAGGCTTGATGGACGGTGATGGGTTGGATGAGATTTACCATGTAATTGAGTTAGTTTTGTTAGGGTTTGATCCCTAGTATCCACTATGTTCTGAGATTGATGTTGCAATGACTTTTCTATGCTTAATGCTTGTCACTAGGGCCCGAGTGCCATGATTTCAGATCTGGACCTATTATGTTTTCATGAATATATGTGAGTTCTTGATTGTCGGTGTCAAAACCGGCGGATCTCGGGTAGGGGGTCCCGAACTATGCGTCTAGGCGGATGGTAACAGGAGACAAGGGACACGATGTTTTTACCCAGGTTCGGGCCCTCTCGATGGAGGTAAAACCCTACTCCTGCTTGATTAATATTGATGATATGGGTAGTACAAGAGTAGATCTACCACGAGATCAGAGAGGCTAAACCCTAGAAGCTAGCCTATGGTATGATTGTTGTTCGTCCTACGGACTAAAACCCTCCGGTTTATATAGGCACCGAAGAGGGTTAGGGTTACATAGAGTTGGTTACAATGGTAGGAGATCTACATATTCGTATCGCCAAGCTTGCCTTCCACGCCAAGGAAAGTCCCATCCGAACACGGGACGAAGTCTTCAATCTTGTATCTTCATAGTCCAGGAGTCCGGCCAAAGGCTATAGTCCGGCCGTCCGGACACACCTTAATCCAGGACTCCCTTAGTAGCCCCTGAACCAGGCTTCAATGACGACGAGTCCGGCGCGCATATTGTCTTCGACATTGCAAGGCGGGTTCCACCTCTGAATACTTCATAGAAGATTTTGAACACAAGGATAGTGTCCGGCTCTGCAAAATAAGTTCCACATACCACCGTAGAGAGAATAATATTTACAAAAATTCAATCTACTGACGTATTCCGTGGCATGACATCACACCACGGCCAAACCTTTATTCGAATCGTTTTTACTGTCCCACCTCAGCGCGTTTAGTGAGGCGGTTTCCTTGGCACGTCTTGTCAAAGCAGAGATCGTGTCCCCTTATTCCGGGATTCTCATTAATACGGGCGCGGTTAACCCAGTCGTGCCCGTTGGCACATCTCCTCTATCGACTGCGAGTCCCGAACGGTCACGGGGAAGGCTCTTGGTATTCAACCTCTTTATAAAGAGACCAAGGCTCCACTCCTTTCTTTCAATCTCAATTGAATCCGCCCCTCGCCTCGAGTTCCAACACCCAAAGCTCCAGATTCAGGCGCTTCGGACCTTCGATGATGTCTGGCTCCATCCTGTAAGGCCGGTGGATGCCTTCCTCTGTTATGGAAGAAGACGTGCTAAAGCTAAGAGATGCCAGGTATCTAACCGGTGAAATTTCGCATAGGCTGCCTGCCCAAGGGCAGGTTATTCCCACTCCCAAGCCTGGTGAAAGCATGGTGTTCGCGTCTCACTTCCTTCAGGGGCTAGGCTTCCAGATGGACCCCTTTTGTGAGGGGGCTCATGTTTTATTATGGGTCGGAATTTCACGACTTGGATCCGGAGTCCATCCTCCACATCTCATGGTTCATTGTCGTATGCGAAGCCTTCCTCCGCATTACCCCTCACTTAGGATTGTGGCTCAAGACCTTCAAAGTGGAGCCGAAGATGATCAAGGGGCAGCAGGTAGAGTGCGGAGGGGCTGTTATAAGCAAGAATGCTGATGCTCCATGGCCCGAGGGCTCTTTTCAATAGGAGCTCAGCCTATGGCAACAAGAGTGGTTTTATATCACAGCTCCCAGGGGCACCAAATGGGTGGCGCTACCTGCCTTTCGCTCGGGTCCTCCACCACGGTTGGCGTCATGGGTCAATAAAGGACTTGACTGGGGGCTGTCCAAGGATGTGCCCTTGTTGCAGGGCTGCATTCAAGACCTCCTAGAGAGAGAGATCACTCTAGTCATAGTAGCACAGGTCATTTTGATTCATCGCACCCTGCCCTGCAAACGTCGCCCCCTCCACCTGTGGGAATTTAACCCGGAGGGACCATGAGCTCTCCAACATTTTATGGGTGCGACGCCCGTGGAGATGTACAAGCTTTTCTTTGGATCACAAGCGATGTGTCCGGACTTGACCAAGGACGCAGGTCTGAGCTGCAATCGCCCGGATACTCAAGTAAGTAGCCCGGTAACCGGACACGCTATCCCATATTTACCATGAACATGCCCTTTAAAAGAGCTGTCCCTTGAACAGGAGTGGATAGCGAAAGCAAAGTTAATCTGGTGTCCGGCCCCCCTCCCTGAGTCCACGCCAGATCCCGTGTTAACCAGGATGCTGGAGGTTGCGCCTTCGGAAGAAGGTAAAGGGGAGAACAAGGAAGCTACCGCCTCCGTGAAGGAGGCTGTCAGGAAAGGAGGGATCGAGAATCCCTCCATCCAAGGGAAGAAGAGCACCGCCTCTGAGGACCCGGAGACCATGGTCTCAAAGCGGGGGAAGAAATCTTCGTCAGAGGGTCCTGCGCCGAGAGATGCCTCGGCCGCATTATGCCCCCAAGGGGATCAGCCCTCCACCGAGCCGTAAGTAAAAAGGGGAGTTTTTTTTAAAATAAAGGATATCCCTGCCCTATTTCTGATGAAAATAACTGAAATTTTACCTTGTAGTTCGGATCTCAGCCCTTCTCAGCAGAGCTCATCTTCGGGGGATCTTCGTCCGGAGATGATGGAGAGCGAAACGCCTCCCCCTGCCGTACCGTCTTGCGAGGCGGGCGACCCTGAGGTGTCATCGCGGAGGGTTTCTCCGAGTCTGGCGGGGCTGGAAGGCATTCGTATGTCCCTTCAAAGCCCTCCGTGTCCGGCCATCGATAAAGGCCATCGGACGGGTCCAGCACCACCTGGTGTACGGTCGGAGGAGCTGAAGGATCTACTCGGACGAGCGTCTATCTCAGAAGATCACCGTGCGTTAATGGGTACGGTGATTGAAAGGATTTCATCCGCTGAGAGCGGATTGCACGAAGCCGTCAGAAGTTTACTGATAGGTTTTGAGGTATGCAAAATGATGTACCTTCTGACAGTTCCGCATATAAAATGCGCCCTGTGTAGATAGTAGCCCCTGAGGCTCGGTGTGTTGTCAAAAAATGACAGCGCACCGAGGATCATAATCCCAGGTATAATATGTCGCCCTTCCTATGTAGGTGGCGAAGGGTCCGGTGGCTAGCCGGACTGATGAATTTGCCGAACTAAAGCGGCAACTTGACGTGGCGGATGCCGACATCGCGCTTGTCAATAAGCGACTTGACGAGTCACAAGGTATGCAATTTCTCCGCGGACACCTGGTAAGGGAGCTTGATGCCCGTGCCTTACAACATGTATGCTTGATGCAGATGGTGCCGCTGCCATGGAGAACCTTCGGGCGGAGCTCGCCCGAGCCAAGGAGCAGGCCAGAAAGAGTGATGCGGCTACCTTAAAGGCGGCCGAAGAGCTAAAAGCCGAACAGGCTGCTCACTGCCGAAGCAAGAAGGAAATGGCTGAGATGGCCGTGAAGTTGAAGAATGTTGCCGACCGCTGCAAGCTTCTTGAAAAAGAAGATCGAGCGGTACAAGAGTACCTGAAGAAGGCCACTACCGAGGCCAAGGATGCTCGCTCTGCGATGAGAGCTATGAAGGAGGAGCTGCGTCAGGCCGGAGATATCGCAGCTGGAAAGCCCTTTCTGCTACGGAGGAAATTCGTGGATCCTAAATATGCTCAGTTGGACCGGCTGTGGAGTGCGGAGGATGCTTATCTGGACTTGGCGGCAAGTGCCGCGGACGCGGCCGAACACTTCCGAGATCAAAAGGATCACGAAATGGAAAAGGTTTTTTGGTCGCAATTCCATAATCCAGAGCGCCCACTTCCATTAACCGATCGCTTGGCCGAATGGGCGGAGCTGAATAGGTTATCCGGACTTGCCATGAAGGATGTCGTGAGTCTTTTGTGGCCGAAAAGGCCCGAGCCGAAGAGTTATTTTGGCTTGGTGCAGCAGTTCCTTGGTGCGGTGCCGCATATCAATGCAATGAGGAGGTCGGCATGCATAGAGGGTGCGCGAATGGCTCTTGCCCGTGTCAAGACATACTGGGCCGAGATGAAGGCCACCGATGTTGCATCCCAAGATTCGAACAGAAGCCGAGTCCCTGTCGAGCACTATTTTCAGGAAGTTCTGTAGGGCGCTCGTCTAATAGAGACGCAGTGCTCGAAGGATATTATGTTCGAATAACATGTATTATTGTTAAACAATGTATCGATGGAATATAAAAGCTTTTTATACTTGTGCCTTTCAAGAATTAAAATACCTCCTGTGTGGCCGCTAATTTATATGTATATATAACCTGAAAAATGGCAGTCTTCGACTTCAGCCCCCACGCATATAATGCGGGGGTGTTTGCAAAAGGCGCATTTTCACACTTGATCCAATGTCTTGGTCCTATGAAGGAGGTGGTAGCATGGCAAACTAGGCAACCGGACTATAATGCTTTATCACTTTCACTTAGCCATAGGAGTTTGATAGTGGGGCTACTATATAGCCCCTAGGGGCACTACGCTCACCTGAATTCGGGACGCGTATGTGCGTGACCGGGAAACGGCCCTTCGTCAAGGCGGAGGAATCCTAAAGATTCCGGTGGGTAATCGAGTGGTTGACCAGTCTCATGCTATATCATGACAGTCAGTTTTTGGCTTTCTCTAATGAGGTTCTCGCCTGGCCGAACCGGGGCACAATCGCAGTAGTTCTCCTGGTGCCGCCTTAGCCGATAGAGCGGAACGTAAGGCAGCAAAACACAGGAGCCGGGCAAACCCAACATTTGACCAAAGACATGATTTGGAGCTGATGCATAAAAGGCCTAACTCGAGACGTCGAACACTCCCTAAGGTATTCGGTCTTTATGAAAACGGGCCGAACAACGCCCTTGGTAATAAGCCCCTGGTGTCCAGGTACGCGCAAAATTCTGACGTGGCCCATGCCAAAACGCCAGCCTCCTCCTCGGTTATAGCAAGAAACCAGGGGATGTGTATCAATAAGAGACAGTAAAAAAAGGTTTACGCAGGGTCTTAATATGAAAAGAATCCTTGTCACGGGTCCCTACCGCACGTCTGCGCCTGTGTCTCCGTTGTGCCGTATCATGGACGGGTGTAGCACGGTGTTCATCTGTAAAAGAGAGGAACTTAGTTAAAAAAGATCATGCGAAAATGTACGTTATATTAAATAAACAAAGTGCAATTTAAAAAAATGAATAAAATTGAGCTTTATTGTCTCTTGTTGTACATGCGTGGAGCCCCTTGTACAGGGGTATGCGGCTAGTAAGGCCTTGTATGTTTACGCCGGACTCGTCTAGCCGTGTCCGGGGTCTGAACGACCTGTTTAGGTGCTTTGATTGGTGAAGCCGGTTTAGTGTGTGGCTGTCAAGGTAGTCACACAATCTTCCACGCTCGAGGAACACTCGGTATTTCCCTTTAAGGAGATGATGCCTCGCGGACCGGGCATTTTAAGTGTAAGGGATGCAAAATGCGGTATTGCATTAAAGCGGGCGAAAGCTTCGCGTCCCAGTAGTGCTTGGTAGCTACTTGTGAATGGGGCAAGGTGGAAGGTTAACTTTTCGCGGCGGAAGTTGTCGGATGAGCCGAACACAACTTCTAGCAGTAGAGAGCCCGTACAATGGGCATATGGGCCTGCCATTACCCCTTGAAAGGAAGTGTTGCTATGGCGAAGTTTGGTTGGGTCTATCCCCATTTTGCGGATTGTGTCCTGATATAGCAGGTTATCACTACCGCCGTCCATTAGAACTTCTATAAATTGGAGTCCGTCGATTATCAAATCTAGTATCAAGGCAGTCCATCCTGCATTCTGTATACTTCTAGAGTAATCCTGATGGTCGAAGGTGATTGGTTTTAACAACCAGTGGTGGGACTCCTCTGGGATAGGCCGTATGGCACGTATCTCTATGGGCGCCATTCTGTTTTTCCCTTTTGTCACGTAAAGTGAGTTTACTATTTTGACTTCTTGTGGGAAATTCTTTTGTTTTCCGGTGCTCTGCTTGTGGGGTTCGTCATCGTCCTCGCTTGGTGTGTCGAGCCCCTTGTGTTCGGGGATGAGTTTGCCGGACTGCTTGAAGACCCAACAATCTCTGTGGGTATGGTTTGTAGGCTTCCCGGGAGTACTGTGGATTTGGCATATCTTATCCAAGATTTTGTTTAAGTTAGATAGCTCGTCCCTGTTATCCTTAAGGGGCAGTTTTTTATGATTCTGCCGTGAGCTTTTGAATCCGGCGTTGACTGCCATGCTCTTCGGGCTGTTTCCCTTTGTCCGGCGCTGGTCCTTGCTGCGTCGCGGTTTCCCGTTTCCATCCCTGACTTCGGATGTACTTGGGTCGCTCGTACTGCATCTTGCCAGCCAGCTATCCTCTCCCGCGCAAAAGAGGGTCATGAGGCTTGTTAATGCGGCCATTGCTCTTGGCTTTTCTTGGCCGAGGTGTCTGGCGAGCCATTCGTCTCGGACGTTGTGTTTGAAAGCTGCTAAGGCTTCGGCGATTGGAGAGTCGACTATTTGGTTCTTTTTAGTAAGGAATCTGTTCCAGAATTTTTGGGCTGGCTCTCTGGGTTGTTGAGTTATGTGACTTAAATCATCTGCATCCGGAGGTCAGACATAGGTCCCTTGAAAATTTTCCCGAAAAGCATCCTCGATCTCTTCCCAACTTCCAATGGTGTTTTCGGGGTGGCTTTTGAGCCAATGCCAGGCTGGCCCTTTGAGCTTCAGGGGTAAGTATTTTATGGCGTGGAGGTCATCTCCTCTAGCCATGTGTATGTGGAGGATGTAATCCTCGATCCAGACTCCAGGGTCTGTTGTTCCGTCGTATGCCTCTATGTTTACGGGCTTGAATCCCGCTAGAAATTCATAATCCAAAACCCCTTCGGTGAAACATAGGGGGTGTGCGGCACCCCTATATTTAGGTGTACCGTATTTGGATACTTGATGTGTTGCATTCCTTACTAGAGCTTGCTTTCTTAGCCCGTAGATAGATCTAACTAGGACATCTTTTTGATGCGAATCCATGTGCGGATCGCGTGCCGGCTTGTGTGTGGCGCCGTTTGCCGCTCTATGTTTGCCATGGGGTCGTCTATCTGACCGGGTGGTCTCCTTGTTCTTTGATTGCGGGGACTCTACGGCCTCCTCATCAAATTCGGGCAGTAGTTTTCGCTTCGGGTAGCTCTTTGTTTGGCGACTATCGCGGATTTGTATGCGGTGTTGAGTACTTTGCTCCATCTGATCCTGAGCGCATCTTCCGCTGTTTTGAGCTTCCACTTCTACCTTTTCAGGCTACGCGCAGTGGCGATGAGCCTTTTGTGGAGGTTCTTCTGCTCCAGCAACTTGTCCGGCGTGAGATCGTCCGGACTGTTATCTTTGCTGGGGACGGGTTGTTTATCGAGATAGTCCTGTTCGGACGGTTGCTCGATAGCATGTTCGTCATCCACCGGTTCGCCCTGCTCTATGGCTGGGTCTGTATGGCTGCTGTCTTTGTCGAGGCGGGACTTTGAGCGGTGCTTACGTTGCCGTTTTGAATGCTTTTCGAGGGAATGATCCCTCGTGGCGTCCCGTTGTTCCTCGTCGTTGCTTCCTTTAGGTGTTTCCACCATGTATACATCGTGAGATGAGGTGTCTGTCCAGTGCCCTATAGGTGTTGGTTCATATTTGTCTCCTACATCGTCATCCATACCGTCGATGTCTTCGGAGTCGAAGTCGAGCACGTCGTTTAAACTTTTGACAGTTGATACAAAGTGGGTGGTGGGTGGGAGTTGAATTTCTTCGTCGTCCGCATCCCAACCTTGCTGACCATAGTCCGTCCAGGGCTCTCCTGATAAAGAGAGATACTTTAGTGAATTCAGGATGTCGCCAAAGGGCGAGTGCTGAAAGATGTCTGTGGTGATGAACTCCATGATCGGCGTCCAATCGGATTCGATTGGCAGGGGCGTGGAAGGTTCGGAGTCCGGAGAGGAGTCCGGCACCTTGGAGTCACGAGCTTCGCAAAGGACAGGGTCGGTGTTCGGCTCAATCACCGTAGAGATCGCAGCCCCCGAGGGGGAGTCCAGCCACCCATCCTCGATCGGCGCAATCGGCTCCGAACTAAGGGTCAGAGCGGGCACTGGTGCGTCCCCCAGGGCACTGTTCAGCGGCAGAGCTAGATCACACCCATCGTGACAGTGCGGCGCGCTCGGCTGTGGCTCGAACCCGTCGAAGATCAAGTCTCCGTGGACGTCAGCCGTATAGTTCAAACTTCCAAATCTTACCTGATGGCCAGGGGCGTAGCTTTCAATCTGCTCCAGATGGCCAACAGAATTGGCCCGCAGTGCAAAGCCGCCGAATACAAAGATTTGTCTGGGGAGAAAAGTCTCACCCTGGACCGCATCGTTGTTGATGATCAGAGGAGTCATCGGGCCTAAAGATGACGACACAGAGGAACTCTCAATGAAAGCACCAATGTCGGTGTCAAATCCGGCGGATCTCGGGTAGGGGGTCCCGAACTGTGCGTCTAGGCATATGGTAACAGGAGACAAGGGACACGATGTTTTTACCCAGGTTCGGGCCCTCTCGATGGAGGTAAAATCCTACTCCTTCTTGATTAATATTGATGATATGGGTAGTACAAGAGTAGATCTACCACGAGATCAGAGAGGCTAAACCCTAGAAGCTAGCCTATGGTATGATTGTTGTTCGTCCTACGGACTAAAATCCTCCGGTTTATATAGGCACCGAAGAGGGTTAGGGTTACACAGAGTCGGTTACAATGGTAGGAGATCTACATATCCGTATCGCCAAGCTTGCCTTCCACGCCAAGGAAAGTCCCATCCGGACACGGGACGAAGTCTTCAATCTTGTATCTTCATAGTCCAGGAGTCTGGCCAAAGGCTATAGTCCGGCCATCCGGACACACCCTAATCCAGGACTCCCTCATTGATCCTATCTTCCAAGTCTATAGTCACCTATTATGTGTTATGATCCGTTAACTCCGAAGTGACAATAATCGGGATACTTACCGGTGGTCCGGTACTCTATTAAAATGTCATACCCTAGCTAGTTCATGCATTAGAGTGTTGCATCATGTCTATTCTTTCATCAGAAACTTGAAATGGGGATGATAGAACCCCCAGCCCCCTCTGAAACAACTAGGGTTTACTAAAAATAATTTCAATGAACCTGAAATGCCCTTCTAAAATGTCCATCATTTTTGTCCTGGTTCAGAACCTCTGCCAAAAGTGATGCACAGTTTTCTAGGTCATCCTAAGGTCTTTGAGTTAATTCATAATTATTTGAATTTTGGCATTTTAAATTTATAAAATATTTCAAATGCTCAAATATCTCCAAACTAAAATGTTTCATGTTGGAAATAATCCAACTATGGACCAGGAGCAGTTTGGTGATTTTAGGAGTTGCCTAAGTACTTTTAATAATTCAACAAACTTACAGAATAAATAAAAAACAGAAAACAGGAAAGGAAACTTACATGGCACCATCACCCGGCCCACCTGCCGGCCCAGCCCAGCGCCACGCCAGCGAGCTGCTTGCCGGCCGGACAGGCAGGCAAGGTGCTCGACGGCGAGCACCACAAGGGTGCCACGCACCTGCTCGCCGCCTCGCCGCTTCCCTCTTCATGCCACGTCGGGGATCACTCCCCCTCTCTCCCCCGAACCCCCCAGACGCCCCCTCTCCTCTCCAGCTCCTCCCCCTAGCGCTCCCCAGCCATGGCCGACGCCACCGCTGCCACTCCAACGTCGTAGTCGCGCTCCCCGCCGCCCATGCGTCTTCTCGTCGTGTCCAGGAGCTCCGCCGCCGTCCACTTCATCGAGCTAGCTGAGCCCCGTGTGCTCGCAAGGCCCGAGTCCACCGCACCAACCTCGCCCGAGTCCGCCGTCGCCGGAGATCCCCTTCAACGCCGTCGCCGCATTAGCTCGTCCCCGACCCCGCCGGTGGCCTCTACGGGTGCTCTGTGAGCCTAGCTACCCCTCCTACCCTTCCTCTCTCGCCCCCAAGCCGTGTAGCCACCGCACGAAGAACACCGCACGCACTGCCGCGGATCTCGTTGCCGACGTGCTCCCGGCCATCCTCCGGCCACTTCACGGTGTCCATCGCACTCCCCACGCTGCGTTGGGTCCAACCGTGCACTCCCCGCACCTCACCGCACACCCTAGCCCCGAGTTCGCCTTCACCCAAACTCCGGTGACCGCCTAGGTCGTCGTCGGCGCCAACTCCGGCCACCCCGACCTCAACTCGCTCCACCAAGAGCTGCGGTTCGTCCCCAGCTCCACGTAGATGCCTTCTGCGCCCCATTTGGTGGCCGGAACGGCCAAAACCACTTCCGCCGCCGCGTCGGGCTTGCCGGCGGCTAAACGCCGGTGCAGCCGTTTTGACTTTGACAACGGGTGGGCCCTGGTTGACTCTGTTGAGTCAATGACAGGTGGGGCCCCCTTCTGCTAATTATCTAGATTAGTTTAAACTAAATTAAATTAGTTAATTATCCACTGACACCCTGGACCCACTGGTCAGTTTGACCTGGGCCGGTCTGTTGACTTGCTGAGGTTAGCATGACCTCATGCTGATGCAGTAAACCTTTTCTGAAATTAAAATAAATCTAAAATGATTTATAAATTCCAGAAAATAACCCAAACTTCAAAAAATCATAGAAAATAATCTGTAGCTCCAAATGCAAAGTTTTATATATGAAAAATGATCAGAAAAATCCAATCTATCCATCTGTACTAGTTTCATGCATGTTTAAGCAAGCTAACTTGATGTTTAGTGCAGAACAAGATAAAACACTTTAAAGGGCCATGCATGAGTTTGAAATTTGAATCTTTGGTTCAAATTGGTTCAAACCCTTCTGGTCTTAGTTGCATTAGCCCAACACACTCATATTGCCATGTTTCATGCATGCATCATATTGTCGCACATTGTTTGGTGATGGTTGTGTATGGGTGTTCTTTGCGGCAGGTTCTGCCTCCGAGGAGTACCGTGATTACCCTAGCGAAGAACCGTATCAATGCATCTACCCATCAGGCAAGCAACCAACCATTTGATCATATCGATACAATCCCATGTTCTCGCTCTTGCTCTCTTTTACTGCATTAAGACAACGTGTTTCATACTGCTGTGTGCTACGGTAGTTGAACCCATTTCCTCTGCATGACATGTCATTGCCACAGTAATTAGATGAAACCCACTAGCATGTGTAGGAATTGACTGAGCCATATGTATGTGTTGTTCCTACCTTGCTATGCCTGCTATGCTTAGAGTCGTGTCAGGTCTGGTTCATCTGGGTGATGGGCTAGAGTGAAATGATCATGTCGGTAATGAGAGTGATGTGGTGAACACGATTTGGTAAAGGTATCGATGAGAGGCCATGTAGGAGTACATGGTGGGTTGTTTCATTGAAGCCGACCTTAAGCACTGAGATCTGTATGCGTGATTTAAGATTCGCCTACTACCATGCATTGGGCCCTGAAATATGACCCCGCTCGACTTCTTATTCACCCTAGTCCTCTGTCTAGGAGATGCAAGTAGTTTCTGGTGTTTGTAGCTTACTGGAGGCCGTGGACAGCGCTGACCCGCGGGGTGGGCTGTGATGCGGTAGGTACGTGGCATGGTGTACCGAATACCCGTTAGGTATCTCGGGAACCCTGTACACATCGTTCGGGGCCGTATGGGAAACCTCGGCCGGACTCCTTGCGGATGGAACCTGGATAGGCGATAAACCTGGACTAGAGACTTAGGTGTTTAGGTAGGTCGTGGTCTACACCCACGTCGGCTTTCGCTTGAAGTCTGCCGAGCACATGTCATGTGCAGACGCTAAGTGGTGGAAACATGTATGAAGAAGTACACCCCTGCAGGGTTAACATGATCTATTCAAATAGCCGCGTCCGCGGTAAAGGACTGCTTGGTTGCTTATACAGTTCATAGACAAGTGAATGGATACTACTAAAAATCTCAAGATAAGCGTGAGTGCCGAGGATGGCTCTTCCGTAGGATGACGGAGGTGGATCCTCGGTGGTGTATTGAAGTGGTGAGTAGTGGACTCGTGTGCGCAAAACCATTTCAAGTTGGTGTCTCGTAAGATAGCTTAGCCAAGAGTCAAAGCTGGCTTGCTGCAATAACTCCACCAACCCTTCTTGATAATGTGCATGTATGTAGGATCTGATGTAAGTCTTGCTGGGTACCTTTGTACTCATGTTGCTATAATTTACATTTTACAGAAGATGCTGCAACCCCTTCTGATGGGTTCTTCGTAGACATTGACATCGATGAGTAGACTGAGGCCCAGGTGGTAATCCTGAGCTCGTGAAGGACCATGTAGTATAGCTAGGCTTTCCAAGCCTCTTTTATTTTACTAGTTGTCTGTACTCAGACAAGTTACTTCCGCTGCTGGTTTGTATGACTGTATGACTTGAATGCTGGGTCATGTGACCCGTACTTATGTGTATGTTATGTATGGCTCTCTGAGCCTTAAATAAAGTACTTGTGTTATAGAGTCGTGTTGTGATGCCTTGTTGTATTTGCACATATCGAGCATATTGTGTGTATGATTGAAATGCTTGGTATGTGTGGGATCTGACTATCTAGTTGTTTACTCATAGTAGCCTCTCTTACCGGGAAATGTCTCCTAGTGTCTCCACTGAGCCTTGGTAGCTTGCTACTGCTCCGGAACACTTAGGATGGCCGGCATGTGTCCTTCTTCATTCCTGTGTCTGTCCCTTTGGGGAAATGTCACGCGGTGGGTACCGGAGTCCTGTTAGCCCGCTACAGCCCGGTTTACCGGAGTCCTGCTAGCCTAGTGCTACAGCCCGGATTCACTTGCTGATGACCGACACGTTCGATGCTGGGTCATGGATGCCTGTCCCTGTAAGTCTGAGCCACTTTGGGTTTACGACTAGCAATGTCAGCCCGGGCTCCTTATCATATGGATGCTAGCGACACTATCATATACGTGTGCCAAAAGGCGCAAACGGTCCCGGGCAAAGGTAAGACGACACCCGTGGGAATACCGTGCGTGAGGCCGCAAAGTGATATGAGGTGTTACATGCTAGATCTATGTGGCATCGAGTCGGGGTCCTGACAGCGTTGGCATCAGAGCCGGACTGCCTGTAGGTTCTCCAAGCCAAACTGGTCGATGTTGAGTCTAGAAATTCTTTAGTTATATGTAGGGGAATTGTTTGTGGGATGGAACGTAAGGCTCTTTTTACTCCTTTATCTTATGACATTCTGATCTGAGTCAGTCTATTCTTCCACCGGGGGTTAAGGAATTAGGATCTCTTCTCTCTATCAGGTTCACGTGTTACTAATCAGTAGTACCTTATAGGTTTGATGGATACAAGCCTAGTTCAGTTCTACTACCACATTATGTTGCTAGGATGGACCCAGAACTTTGATATGATGTTGTTGAGTGTGTATGAAATCCTTGATAAATGTCTCAAACCCTTCTTGAGCATTTACAGCCGTTATGCTGTCGAAATTTTGCTAGAAATTCTAATGCCTTTGCATTATGGTTGTGCTTTCAGATGGCCACTCGCGACCAAAATCAAGTGGTTCGCCTGACCCGATGCATTGGTGTGACCTGTCATACTGCCATGTTGGTCAGGGTAATGACTGAGGCTGGATACCGTTGGTATCCTGAGTACACGGTCAAAGAGCAATTTCGAGACTTTAATCAAAGCCAGTATCTTTGCACTATCAGGATATTTCCATCTTATCCTGGATCCACCGAGCCCCTTCACTGCTCCCATGGACTCGGGGTTACTATTGAGATGGATGTGCAGGATGCCGCCTACTCTATGATGACCATCATGCGAGTCAGGACTGGCCTATTTCGGGACTCTGATTTCCGGTATATGCCAGCATCACTTCCGGGAGCACAAGGGTATCTCCAGGCTATCTATGCTGACTCCACTCAGGAGGATTCACGGACTCGCACCACTGTTGAGTTGCTCGAGGATAAGGACCGTGAAAATCGGGCCTTGAGGCTAGAGCTTTTCAATACCCGTGCTGACCATTGGGCCACTTTGACTCGGTTTGCACCGGCTGTGCAAGCTGGATATTCGGATATGCGCGATCTCTATCCTGTGAGATCTGCTCTGCCAGACGTGATGGGTTGGCGTGATGTAGGAGGCATCACCCCACCTCGTGGTCCCCGCAGGCCACCGTTTGTTGGTCCAAGACGTCATCCTAGCCCCTATGGTCCACAAGCTCCGCGGGATCGTCTGTTTCCGGATGATCATGTTGAGCTTCTAGGCTATGGAGGTGACTTCTACGAGGACTACTACGGATCGGTCTGAGTTAGTGGTAGTATCACTAGTTCGTACTAGCTGTGTCGTCCATCATCCTGCGTGACTCGTGGGATATGACCTAGTTTGTACCGCCTTCTGGAGGTGTAGAAAAATAATGTATAGGAGCTCGGAGTGCCTCCGATGAGATGTAATCTTCATTTCACCGTATTAGTACCTTGTTTGGTCTTGTACTAAACCTTGTATGGTGTGTATGACGATGGAATAAAAGAAGCAGTTTCTGTATCTACCATGTCATACGGATGATCATCTTGCATTCCGAGTTATTCCTTACATTCTGTATTCTATGTCGGAATCTTATCATTCTGACTAAATCATTGTCTTGTTTACCTAGGATGGTCAACACGCGCAATAACCCTGCTCCCCAAGAGCAGGCCGAAGGCAGTGAAGTCGGAAATGCAAATCTGCCTCACCCTCCCTCTCTGGCAGAAGTTATGCTAGAGGCTGAGAGAAACAAGCGGGAGACCAACCGTTTGTTAGAGCGCATCGAGCAAAACACAACACACCATCATAGAAATAACTTGGTGTCACTCAGTGATTTCATCAAGTTACATCCACCCACGTTCCACCACTCCGTCGAGCCTCTCGACGCTGATGACTGGCTTCGCAGTATTTCTCACAAACTGCGTTCTGCGCTAGTAGCTGAGGCTGACAAGGTCACCTTTGTTGCATATCATCTTGAAGGCCCCGCCAGTCTATGGTGGGAGAATTATGGAGCTATGTGCCCAGCGGACCATGTCACTACTTGGGCTGAATTCAGCGAGGCTTTCCGTGAACATCACATTCCGGAGGGTCTCATGGACCGTAAATGTGAGGAATTTTGCAGTTTCACTCAAGGCCGACTCTCTGTGGATGCTTACAGCAGGGAGTTCGGTAACCTTGCACGATATGCAACTGAGGAAGTTTCTACTGATGCCAAGAAGCAAGCAAGGTTCCGTAAGGGACTTAGTCCTGAGCTTCGCCGCGACCTCCGTCTTCATGAGTGCACATCTTTCAGAAGCTTGTTAACAAGGCCATCAGTGCTGAGACTTGTCAGACTGATTTTGAAGCAACACGCAAGCATGGCCGTGACATGGGTTGTTCATCCGGTGTTGGTCCTCAGAAGCGCCGCGTGTGGGTGCCTAACACTGCCCTGCCACCCAGGTTCACACCGAGGCCATCCTTCCAGGCGCCTCGCCCCGTTCAACAGTTTGCACCATCCAAGCCCTATGGTGGTCCAACCAACAGTGCTCCTCCACGTACCAGTTCCGTGACTTGTTTCAAGTGTGGGGAATCAGGCCACTATCTGCGCGAGTGTCCCCAGACCAATCCCAACCAATCTGCAAAAGCTGTTGGCCGTGGCAAGCCGACAGGGAAAGTGTTCTACGCGAAGCCGGCCACCGCTGCACGTGGCCATGTCAACTGTATCTCTGCCGAAGAAGCTCAAGAGGATCCCAACGTCGTTCTCGGTACGCTCCTTGTTAATTGCCACCCGGCATCTGTTCTTTTTGATACAGGAGCATCTCATTCATTTATATCCGAGAGCTATGCTCGTCTGCATAACACCACATTCTGTGAGATGCCCACCTCTATGGTAATTCAAACTCCGGGATCCAAATGGCAAACTTCTAGAGCAAGCCATGGAAATGAAATTCAAGTCGACGGACTTGTTTTTCTCGCATCTTTGATAGCCCTCAAATCTTCGGATATTAATATCATCTTGGGTATGGACTGGATGTCAGCCCATCATGCCAAAATTGATTGCTTCTCTAGGACTGTTCAACTCACCCATCCTTCGGGGAAGATAGTCAATGTCTTGACCCGAATAGCCAAGCGACAGTTATATTCTCTTAACGCCAGCCCTTTGCCAGACCTTGAGGACGTTCCGGTAGTCCGTGACTTTCCGGATGTCTTCCCAGAGGAATTGCCAGGTGTTCCACCTGACAAGGATGTTGAGTTCATAATAGATCTCATTCCAGGAACCGTCCTGATTGCTAGAAGACCCTATAAGATGGCACCACTAGAACTAGCCGAGCTTAAGAAACAACTCGATGAGTCCTTGAAAAAGGGTTTCATCCGACCTAGTTCATCTCCGTGGGCTTGCCCCGTCCTCTTCGTCAAGAAGAAGGATGGTACGGACCGGATGGTTGTAGATTATCGACCTGTCAATTTGGTCACAATCAAGAACAAGTATCCGCTCCCCAGGATCAACGACCTGTATGATCAGCTCGCTGGATCCTCAGTCTTCTCTAAAATGGATTTGAGATTGGGCTACCATCAAATCAAAATCAGGAACGGGGACATTCCTAAAACGGCCTTTGTTACTCGTTATGGCCAATACGAGTACACCGTCATGTCCTTCGGTTTAACCAACGCTCCAGCCACCTTTTCTCGGTTAATGAACTCAATCTTCATGGAGTATTTGGATAAATTCGTCGTGGTTTACCTCGATAATATACTCATCTACTCCAAGAACGAGGAAGAACATGTCGAACATCTAAGGCTAGTGTTGAAGAAACTTCGAGAGCATCGCCTTTATGCCAAATTTTCTAAATGTGAATTTTGGTTGTCAGAAGTGACCTATCTGGGTCATGTAATATCTGGTAAAGGTATTGCTGTTAACCCTGAGTGAGTTCAAGCCGTCCTTAACTAGACTCCACCTGAATCGGTCAAGCAAGTTCGGAGTTTTCTGGGCTTAGCGAGCTATTGCTGTCGCTTTGTCGAAAATTTCTCCAAAGTTGCAAAACCTCTAACGGAACTCCTCAAGAAAGATAAAAAGTTCGAGTGGACTCCACAATGTGAGCACAGCTTTCAGGAACTGAAAAGACGCCTGACATCTGCTCCCATATTGGTACCGCCAGATTTCCCTAAGGACTTTGTTATCTACTGCGACGCCTCGCGACAAGGACTAGGTTGCATTCTCATGCAAGATCGACACGTAATTGCTTACGCTTCACGGCAATTGCACCCACATGAGGAGAATTATCCTACTCATGATCTAGAGCTTGCAGCTGTAGTCTATGCACTTAAAACCTGGCGACATTACCTCCTCGGTAATCGTTGCGAAATATTCACTGATCACCAAAGTCTGAAGTACATCTTCACCCAACCGGATTTGAATCTCAGGCAAAGACGTTGGGTCGAGTTGATCACAGATTTCGACTTAGGAATAACTTACACCCCAGGGAAAGCCAACATCATGGCTGATGCGCTAAGTCGTAAATCTTATTGTAACAACCTGATGTTACAACAAAGTCAACCGCTTCTCCATGAGGAATTTCGGAAGCTTAACCTTCACATTGTTCCTCAAGGATTTCTTTCCACCTTGGTGGCGAAACCTACTCTTACGGATCAAATCATCGCTGCCCAAAAGCGAGATAAGGGAATATCTAAGATCAAGGAGAACATTGCTAGCGGAGGTGCTAGATGTTTCTCCACAAATGATCATGGTGTTGTGTACTTTGAGAACCGTTTAGTGGTTCCAAGAACCAGCATCTACGGCAGTTGATCCTTAAGGAGGCTCATGAATCTCCTCTCACCATTCATCCCGGTAGTACCAAGATGTATCAGGACCTACGCCAGAGGTTCTGGTGGACTAGGATGAAGAGAGAAATTGCTCAGTATATTGCTAATTGCGACGTCTGCCGTCGTGTAAAAGCAGAGCATCAACGGCCTGCTGGCACCCTTCAACCCCTAGCTATTCCTGAATGGAAATGGGATAAAATTGGTATGGACTTCATTACCGGTTTTCCCAGAACCAAGAAAGGGAATAATGCTATCTTTGTCGTTATCGACCATCTTTCCAAAGTGGCCCATTTCTTACCTGTTCGTGAGAGTATAACCGCTAGTCAATTGGCAGACTTATACATCTCCCGAATAGTGTCTCTCCATGGTGTTCCTTTGGAAATTAACTCAGATCGAGGAAGTCTCTTCACCTCTCGATTTTGGGAAAGTTTCCAAAATGCTATGGGAACCCGCCTTTCCTTTAGCACCGCCTTTCACCCTCAATCAAGTGGTCAAGTAGAACGCGTCAACCAGATTCTAGAAGACATGCTTCGAGCCTCTGTTATCTCATTCGGAATGGAGTGGGAGAAATGTCTTCCATTTGCCGAATTTGCTTATAACAACAGCTATCAATCCAGCTTGGGCAAAGCCCCTTTTGAAGTTCTCTATGGACGAAGGTGTCGAACGCCTATTAACTGGTCAGAGACCGGGGAAAGACAATTCTTTGGCCCGGACATGATCCAGGAAGCGGAAGAGCAAGTTCGCATTGTTCGTGAAAAGTTGAAAACAGCCCAATCTCGTCAAAAGAGTCAATACGACCGAAAACATAAGGCTATGACTTTTGAGGTTGACGAGAAGGCTTACCTTCGGGTTACTCCTCTGAAGGGAAACCATCGCTTCGGTATCAAGGGCAAATTGGCTCCTCGTTACATTGGACCCTTTCGCATTCTCGCAAAACAAGGAGAAGTTGCCTACCAATTGGAACTACCTCCGCATCTCTCCAGAGTCCACGACGTCTTCCACGTTTCTCAACTCAGGCGTTGCTTCTCGGATCCTATCCGTGGAGTGGACCACGAAACGCTTGATCTCCAAGATAATCTCACGTATCGAGAGTACCCCGTTCGTATCCTCGATCAAGCCGAGCGTACCACTCGGCGTCATAACATCAAGTTTCTCAAGGTTCAATGGTCGCACCACTCTGAGAAGGAAGCAACCTGGGAAAGGGAGGATCGTCTTCGACTTGAGTACCCCGCCTTCTTTCCGGAGGAACCTAAATCTCGGGACGAGATTCTTTTGAGTGGGGGTGAGTTGTCACACCCTAGCTAGTTCATGCATTAGAGTGTTGCATCATGTCTATTTTTTCATCAAAAACTTGAAATGGGGATGACAGAACCCCCATCCCCCTCTGAAACAACTAGGGTTTACTAAAAATAGTTTCAATGAACCTGAAATGCCCTTCTAAAATGTCCATCATTTTTGTCCTGGTTCAGAACCTCTGCCAAAAGTGATGCACAGTTTTCTAGGTCATCCTAAGGTCTTTGAGTTAATTCATAATTATTTGAATTTGGACATTTTAAATTTATAAAATATTTCAAATGCTCAAATATCTCCAAACTAAAATGTTTCATGTTGGAAATAATCCAACTATGGACCAGGAGCAGTTTGGTGATTTTAGGAGTTGCCTAAGTATTTTTAATAATTCAACAAACTTACAGAATAAATAAAAAACAAAAAACAGGAAAGGAAACTTACCTGGCGCCAGCACCCGGCCCACCTGCCGGCCCAGCCCAGCGCCGCGCCAGCGAGCTGCTTGCCGGCCAGACAGGCAGGCAAGGTGCTCGACGGCGAGCACCGCAAGGGTGCCACGCACCTGCTCGCCGCCTCGCCGCTTCCCTCTTCATGCCACGTCAGGGATCACTCCCCCTCTCTCCCCCGAACCCCCCAGACGCCCCCTCTCCTCTCCAGCTCCTCCCCCTCGCGCTCCCCAGCCATGGCCGACGCCACCGCCGCCGCTCCAACGTCGTAGCCGCTCTCCCCGCCGCCCGTGCGTCTTCTCGTCGTGTCCAGGAGCTCCGCCGCCGTCCACTTCATTGAGCTAGCTGAGCCCCGTGTGCTCGCAAGGCCCGAGTCCACCGCACCAACCTCGCCCGAGTCCGCCGTCGCCGGAGATCCCCTTCAACGCCGTCGCCGCATCAGCTCGTCCCCGACCCCGCCGGTGGCCTCTACGGGTGCTCTGTGAGCCTAGCTACCCCTCCTACCCTTCCTCTCTCGCCCCCGAGCCGTGTAGCCACCGCACGAAGATCACCGCACGCACCGCCGCAGATCTCGTCGCCGACGTGCTCCCGGCCATCCTCCGGCCACTTCACGGTGTCCATCGCACTCCCCACGCTGCGTTGGGTCCAACCGTGCACTCCCCGCACCTCACCGCACACCCTAGCCCCGAGTTCGCCTTCACCTGAACTTCGGTGACCGCCTAGGTCGTCGCCGGCGCCAACTCCGGCCACCCCGACCTCAACTCGCTCCACCAAGAGCTGCGGTTCGTCCCCAGCTCCACGTAGATGCCTTCCGCGCCCCATTTGGTGGCCGGAACGGCCAAAACCACTTCCGCCGCCGCGTCGGGCTCGCCGGCGGCTAAACGCCGGTGCAGCCGTTTTGACTTTGACCACGGGTGGGCCCTGGTTGACTCTGTTGAGTCAATGACAGGTGGGGCCCCCTTCTGCTAATTATCTAGATTAGTTTAAACTAAATTAAATTAGTTAATTATCCACTGACACCCTGGACCCACTGGTCAGTTTGACCTGGGCCGGTCTGTTGACTTGCTGAGGTCAGCATGACCTCATGCTGATGCAGTAAACCTTTTCTGAAATTAAAATAAATCTAAAATGATTTATAAATTCCAGAAAATAACCCAAACTTCAAAAAATCATAGAAAATAATCTGTAGCTCCAAATGCAAAGTTTTATATATGAAAAATGATCAGAAAAATCCAATCTATCCATCTGTACTAGTTTCATGCATGTTTAAGCAAGCTAACTTGATGTTTAGTGCAGAACAAGATAAAACACTTTAAAGGGCCATGTATGAGTTTGAAATTTGAATCTTTGGTTCAAATTGGTTCAAACCCTTCTGGTCTTAGTTGCATTATCCCAACACACTCATATTGCCATGTTTCATGCATGCATCATATTGTCGCACATTGTTTGGTGATGGCTGTGTATGGGTGTTCTTTGCGGCAGGTTCTGCCTCCGAGGAGTACCGTGATTACCCTAGCGAAGAACCGTATCAGTGCATCGACCCATCAGGCAAGCAACCAACCATTTGATCATATCGATACAATCCCATGTTCTTACTCTTGCTCTCTTTTACTGCATTAAGACAACGCGTTTCAAACTGCTGTGTGCTACGGTAGTTGAACCCATTTCCTCTGCATGACATGTCATTGCCACAGTAATTAGATGAAACCCACTAGCATGTGTAGGAATTGACTGAGCCATATGTATGTGTTGTTCCTACCTTGCTATGCCTGCTATGCTTAGAGTCGTGTCAGGTCTGGTTCATCTGGGTGATGGGCTAGAGTGAAATGATCATGTCGGTAATGAGAGTGATGTGGTGAACACGATTTGGTAAAGGTATCGATGAGAGGCCATGTAGGAGTACATGGTGGGTTGTTTCATTGAAGCCGACCTTAAGCACTGAGATATGTATGCGTGATTTAAGATTCGCCTACTACCATGCATTGGGCCCTGAAATATGACCCCGCTCGACTTCTTATTCACCCTAGTCCTCTGTCCAGGAGTTGCAAGTAGTTTCTGGTGTTTGTAGCTTACTGGAGGCCGTGGACAGCGCTGACCCGCGGGGTGGGCTGTGATGCGGTAGGTACGTGGCATGGTGTACCGAATACCCGTTAGGTATCTCGGGAACCCTGTACACATCGTTCGGGGCCGTATGGGAAACCTCGGCCGGACTCCTTGCGGATGGAACCTGGATAGGCAATAAACCTGGACTAGAGACTTAGGTGTTTAGGTAGGTCGTGGTCTACACCCACGTCGGCTTTCGCTTGAAGTCTGCCGAGCACATGTCATGTGCAGACGCTAAGTGGTGGAAACATGTATGAAGAAGTACACCCCTGCAGGGTTAACATGATCTATTCGAATAGCCGCGTCCGCGGTAAAGGACTACTTGGTTGCTTATACAGTTCATAGACAAGTGAATGGATACTACTAAAAATCTCAAGATAAGCGTGAGTGCCGAGGATGGCTCTTCCGTAGGATGACGGAGGTGGATCCTCGGTGGTGTATTGAAGTGGTGAGTAGTGGACTCGTGTGCGCAAAACCATTTCAAGTTGGTGTCTCGTAAGATAGCTTAGCCAAGAGTCAAAGCTGGCTTGCTGCAATAACTCCACCAACCCTTCTTGATAATGTGCATGTATGTAGGATCTGATGTAAGTCTTGCTGGGTACCTTTGTACTCATGTTGCTATAATTTACATTTTACAGAAGACGCTGCAACCCCTTCTGATGGGTTCTTTATAGACATTGACATCGATGAGTAGACTGAGGCCCAGGTGGTAATCCTGAGCTTGTGAAGGACCACGTAGTATAGCTAGGCTTTCCAAGCCTCTTTTATTTTACTAGTTGTCTGTACTCAGACAAGTTACTTCCGCTGCTGGTTTGTATGACTGTATGACTTGAATGCTGGGTCGTGTGACCCGTACTTATGTGTATGTTATGTATGGCTCTCTGAGCCTTAAATAAAGTACTTGTGTTGTAGAGTCGTGTTGTGATGCCTTGTTGTATTTGCACATATCGAGCATATTGTGTGTATGATTGAAATGCTTGGTATGTGTCGAATCTGACTATCTAGTTGTTTACTCATAGTAGCCTCTCTTACCGGGAAATGTCTCCTAGTGTCTCCACTAAGCCTTGGTAGCTTGCTACTGCTCCGGAACACTTAGGCTGGCCGGCATGTGTCCTTCTTTGTTCCTATGTCTGTCCCTTTGGCGAAATGTCACGCGGTGGGTACCGGAGTCCTGCTAGCCTGCTACAGCCCGGTTTACCAGAGTCCTGCTAGCCTAGTGCTACAGCCCGGATTCACTTGCTGATGACCGACACGTTCGATGCTGGGTCATGGATGCCTGTCCCTGTAAGTCTGTGCCACTTTGGGTTTACGACTAGCCATGTCAGCCCGGGCTCCTTATCATATGGATGCTAGAGACACTATCATATACGTGTGCCAAAAGGCGCAAACGGTCCCGGGCAAAGGTAAGACGACACCCGTGGGAATACCGTGCGTGAGGCCGCAAAGTGATATGAGGTGTTGCATGCTAGATATATGTGGCATCGAGTCGGGGTCCTGACATAAAAGGAGGCCTTAATATCCCTTAGTTTCCAATAGGACCCCGCTACCATGGGAGGGTAGCATAAAAGATGTCATGCAAGTTCTTTTCCATAAGCACGTATGACTATATTCAGAATACATGCCTACATTACATTGATGAACTGGAGCTAGTTCTATGTCACCCTATGTTATAACTATTGCATGAGGAATCGCATCTAACATGAGGAATCGAGCTTTTCACATATTGATCTTTGCTTAGTTACTTTGTCGTTGCCACTGTTACAATTACTACAAAACTGCTACTATTAGTTTTGCCATTGTTACCGTTACTTCCATACTACTTTGCTACTAAATACTTTGCAGCAGATATTAAGTTATCCAGGTGTGGTTGAATTGACAACTCAACGGCTAATACTAGAGAATATTCTTTGGATCCCCTTGTGTCGAATCAATAAATTTGGGTTGAATACTCTACCCTCGAAAACTGTTGCGATCCCCTATACTTGTGGGTTATCAAGACTATTATCTGGCGCCGTTGTCGGGGAGCATAGCTCTATTCTTTGAGTCACTTGGGATTTATATTTGCTGACAACTATGAGGAACTTGAAAGACGAGAAAACCAAGATTTATCCCTCAATTACGAGGGGAGGTAAGGAACTTCCATCTAGCTTTGCACTTGATTCACCTTCTGTTTTGAGTAAGCTTGCGACACCTAAACCTGCTTCTGCTATTAATTTTGATATGCCGCATGTTATTAATGATGCCACTTCTGCTATGCGTGATACTTATGATGAAACTACTTATATGCTTGATACTACTGTACCATTAGGTAAATTTCTTGATGAACAACTTGCTAGGGCTAGAGAGAATGAAACTAATGAAAATGAAATTATTGATGATAGTGATGATGAAGGTTCTCCCCCTAAATATGAATTGCATGTTGTTCCTGAGGGTTATATTATGGATGAAGAAACTGCTAGAGATTTTGTTGCCTGCAATGATAGATCTGATCTTAAGAAATTGTTAGCTAAACTGAAACAGAAGTCTTTGAATCCTAGAATGAAATATGACCCTGCTTTTTCTACTTCACCTATTTGTGTTACGGATAAGGATTATGATTTCTCTGTCGATCCTGAGATAATTACTTTGGTTGAATCTGATACCTTTTACGGCTATGAATCTGAAACTGTTGTGGCACATCTTACTAAATTGAATGATATAGCCACCCTATTCAGAAATGATGAGAAAACTCGCTACTATTATATCCTTAAGATATTTCCATTCTCATTAAAGAGCGAAGCTAAAACTTGGTTTAATTCTCTTGATCCTGGTTGTGTGCGTAGTCCCCAAGATATGATTTATTACTTCTTTTCTAAATATTTCCCTGCTCATAAGAAACAAGCTGCCTTAAGGGAAATATATAATTTTGTGTAAATTGAAGAAGAGAGTCTCCCACAAGCTTGGGGGAGGCTTCTATGATTACTTAATGCTTTGCCTGATCATCCTCTTAAGAAAAATGAAATACTTGATATCTTTTATAATGGACTAATCGATGATCAAAGACCACCTAGATAGTTGTGCAGGTTGTGTTTTCAGGGAAAGAACTATTCATCAAGGTGAATTGTTATTGAATAATATGTTGACTACTAAAAACAATTGGACACTTCCTGAACCAATCCTACGCCAACTCCAAAGAAAAGAGGTGTTCTATTTCTCAGTCCTGAAGATATGCAAGAGGCAAAGAAATCTATGAAAGAAAAAGGTATTAAAGCTGAAGATGTTAAGAATTTACCTCCTGTTGAAGAAATACATGGTCTTAATATACCACCCATTGAAGAAATACATGGTCTTGATAACCAGACACAGGTAGTAAAGGTAAATTCTCCCTATAGATATGATAAAGTTGAAATCCCGTCTACTAAGTTTGCTAGCCAATGCTAGGATGAATTTGATGACATTATGGCTAAACAAGAAAACTTTAATGCTTATATTCGTAGACAATTGAAAAGTAATGCTTATATGATTGGACACTTGAGTGATTATATGTCTAGAGTTAAAGGTGAACTTAAACTCATTAGTAAACCTGCTTCTATGGTTACCACTCAAGTAGAATAAGTGCTTAAAGCAGAAAATGATTTGCTCAGTGAATTGAATAATAATAAACATGACATTGCTGTTAGAGTAGCAACTAGAACGGGTAAAATGACTCAGGAACCTCTGTATCCTGAGGGCCACCCTAAGATAATTGAGGAACATTCTCAGAGAAATAATGTAGATGCACCTAGTCCTTCTAAAAAGAAGAAGAAGAAAAATGATAGGACTTTCCATGCTTCTAGTGAACTTGTTGTAGACACGCCTGAGAATCCCAATGATATTTCTATTTCTGATGCCGAAACACAATTTGGTGATGAACATGAACCCAGTGATAATGTTCATGTTGATGCTCAACTTAGCAATAACAATGATGTAGAGATTGAACCTGCTGTTGATCTTGATAGCCCACAATCAAATAATCAACGTTATGATAAGAGAGACTTTGTTGCTAGGAAGCATGGTAAGGAAAGAGAACCATGGGTTTAGAAACCCATGCCTTTTCCTCCTAAATCATCCAAGAAAAAGGATGATGAGGATTTTGAGCACTTTGTTGAAATGATTAGACCTATATTTTTGCGTATGCATTTGACTGATATGCTTAAAGTAAATCCTTATGCTAAGTACATGAAAGATATTATTACAAATAAAAGAAAGATACCGGAAGCCGCAATTTCCACCATGCTTGCTAATTATACTTTTAAGGGTGGAATACCAAAGAAACTTGGAGATCCAGGAGTACCCACTATACCATGCTCCATTAAAAGAAACTATGTTAAAACTGCTTTATGTGATCTTGGAGCCGGTGTTAGTGTTATGCATCTCTCTTTATATCATAGACTTGAATTGAATAAGTTGACACCTACTGAAATATCTTTGCAAATGGCTAATAAATCAACTACTATACCTGTCGGTATTTGTGACGATGTGCCTGTTGTGGTTGCAAACGTTACTATCTTAACGGACTTTGTTATTCTTGATATTCCCGCGGATGATAGTATGTCGATTATCCTTGGTAGACCCTTTTTGAACACTGCAGGGGCTGTTATTGATTGCAACAAAGGCAATGTCACTTTTCATGTTAATGGTAATGAGCATATGGTACACTTTCCGAGGAAACAACCTCAAGTTCACAGTATCAATTCTATTGGAAAAATTCCATTGATTATTATTGGAGGTTTTGAATTTCCTCTTCCTATTATCAAGAAGAAATATGATATTCTTATTATTGGGAATGTGCATATCCCCGTTGAGGTAACCTAGTGTTATTCGAAATTTCTCTGGTTTCATGCAATTCAGAATGAGTTTGTTGACAAGACTTGATCAACCCTGTTAGTGGATTCCTTTTGATGAGCATGAGATGGATGAAGTTAGAAAGCACAACTTTCTGTACCCTTTTTCTGTCATTTAGATTAAATAAAGCGAAAATAGTATTTTTTTGTCAGTTTTCTGAATTATCCATGCATAAAAAATACCCCGAAAATAAAAGTTCTCCAAATGCCCTGAAAATTAAATATGAGAACACAACAGGGGGAGCAAGCACCTGGCCACAAGGGTCCAGGGCGCGCCCACCCCCATGGGGCGCCCCCTGCCTCGTGGGCCCACGGTGGCCTCCCTCCACTCATTCCTGCGCCCACACTCTTCTTCTTCCTCCCCAAAAAATCACCATCCAGCTCAAGCACGAGTTCTAGCTCCTTTTGCTGGCATTTTCGATCTCCTTGCTCAAAGCTCCGTTCACAAAACTGCTTTGGGGGACTGTTCTTTGGTATGTGACTCCTCCAATGATCCAATTAGTTTTGTTCTAGTGCTTTATTCATTGCAAGTTTTTTCTGCCTAGGTGACCCTGTTCTTGAGCTTGCATGTCAAATTTATATGGTCCCAAGTAGTTCTAATGCATGATATAGTCTCTAGGCACTTGTAGGGGTAGTTGCTATCAATTTTGTTGAGTTTGGTTTACTTTTATTTTGAGTCACTAAAAATTTTCAGAAAGTATTCAGAGGAAGAAATATGTCTAGGAAAATGTACCAAGGTGGTTCTTCAAGGAAGCAAGGACCCAGGCTCGCAATATGTGAGCAGGACGATGAACCACCGAGGGAAGCTCACTTGCGGCCTTGTGAATGGCCGTCAGAAGATTTCATGGTCAAAGCAGGTATAAAGGATGAATTTGATGCATATGTGCGTAATGCTGACCTTGAGGACTTCATGCAAGATAAGTGCCCTCAATATTACCATTTAACTGATTCCTTTGTGACAAGGTCCAAATTTACATCATCGCGCAATTCTCTCAATGTCCTATTTGATCTTTATGACAAATCTTATACTATGGACTTAGAAGATTTTACGACTGCTTGTAAACTCCCGCAATGGGGTAGTGCTAGTGAACCTCGCAAATGTGAATTTAAAGATTTCCTTGCTAGTATCACTGTGGGGGAATATAGACAAATAACACAAGCTACGATAGGGAGCATTCATTTTCCTGCTATACATTATTTTGCTCCCTTTATAGGTAGATGTATAAACGGTAAAGACGAGGCATGTCACATGTTTGTTCTGGATCTTAGTGTTCTCAAGAGTGTTGTGCTAGGAGATAAACAATATAACTTGGGGGCCATCGTTGCACGTAGGTTGGACAATAATGGTTTAGTTGGAGACTTGTTTGGTGGGATTTATGCAACCCGTGTAGCTAATTTTCTTGAGATACACATACATGAAAGGGATGTGGAGTTGCCTCCTGCTTATCTAGATTATAACGCCATGGTTAGCCATCAGTTTCTTGAGAGGAATGAACAATTTCTCCACTACCGACTAATCTTTAACAAACGTCGCACTGTCCATGTTGCTCTCCCTGCTCCTGGTTTATTTGACTTTCAGGCAAAAAGGAGATATATTATAACCAGGGAGGAGGCGAACGAGTACGAGAGGAGGACGGAGGCAGCCCGCCTCCAAGCTGCAGCTCGTGAGGCAATGGCTGCTGCATCTCAGTACGACCCCAACTACCACTTTGATCCATGGGCATAGACCAACTTAGGCCAAAAGCCTAACCTTGGGGGAGTACGTATTTCTCACCGACATGACATTCTTATTCACACACACTCATGCTAGTTGTCGGTGCTCATACTTTTTCATTGTACTATCCATGCTAGTTTATTTTCTTTTTCTTGCTTTCTTATTGTGTGTTTGAATAAATTGAAGAAAAACCAAAAAATTAGTTGTAGCTTTTAGCTAGTTTACTTTCCATGCTTGTAGTAGTACTAATTAAAAGAAAACCCAAAAAGATTACTCGTTCTTCTTTTGCTTGTTGGGAGCTTTCCCGTGTAAATAGTTTTATTTCTTTTCTTTTCTTTGGGGATGGAGAGGAGAAGACCATGATGAAAATGTTGAGTGGCTCTCATATGCATTATTGTTGATTTAACCAAGTGCTCATATTACCTTGTCTTCTCCCTTCAATTGAATGCTTGCAGATTCCAGCTTAGTCCAATGCACGTGCACTATTATTATTATCCACACCGTTCGGTCGTGCAAGTGAAAGGCAATAATGATGATATATGCTGGATTGATTGAGATGAGAGAAGATGGTATGAACTCGACCTCTCTTGTTTTTGTAAATATGATTAGTTCATCGTTCCCGATTTAGCCTATTATGATTAAACATGTTTGCAATGACAATTAGAGATTATAGTTGCTTATGCCATGCTTAATTAGCTAGGAGTTTATAAAGGTTTACCTTGCGTGCCAACATGCTATTAAAATGGTTGTGATGTGGTATGATAGGGAGGTATCCTCCTTTGAATGATTCGAGTGACTTGACTTGGCACATGTTCATGCGTGTAGTTGAAACAAAATCAACATAGCATTCATGATAGTTATGTTCATTGTGGATTATATCCTACTCATGCTTGCACTCAGCGTTGATTAATTTTATTGCATGTTCGTGACTGTTGTCGCTCTCTAGTTGGTCGCTTCCCAGTCTCTTTCTAGCCTTCACTTGTACTAAGCGGGAATACTGCTTGTGCATCCAAAATCAATAAACCCCAAAGTTATTCCATATGAGTCCACCATACCTTCCTATATGTGGTATCTACCTGCTCTTCCAAGTAAATTTGTATGTGCCAACCTCCAAACCTTAAAATGAAATTCTGTTTCGTATGCTCAAATAGCTCATGTATCAACTAGGGCAGTCTGTATCTTCCATGCTAGGCGGGTTATTCTCAAGAGGAGTGGACTCCGCTCCTCACTCACGAGAAAATGCCTGGTCACCGGGATGCCCAGTCCCATGCCCTAATCAAATCAAAATAATTACAAACAAAACTCCCCCGGGATTGTTGTTAGTTGGAGGCACCCATTGTTTTGGGCAAGCCATGGATTGATGCTTGGTGGTGGAGGTGGAGTATAAACTTTACCATTCTGTTTGGGAACCGCCTATAATGTGTGTAGCATGGAAGATATCGAGATCTCTCAGCTGTTATGTTGACAATGAAAGTATACCTCTCAAAATGTTATTTATCTCTACTTCAAAATCGAGCTCTGGCACCTCTATAAATCCCTGCTTCCCTCTAAGAAGGGCCTATCTATTTACTTTTATGTTGAGTCATCACCCTCTTATTAAAAAGCACCCGCTGGAGATTACTGCTATCATTTGCATGCATTGCTATTAATTTATATTGAGTATGACTATGACTGGATCTCTTTTACCATGAATTACAATGTTTAGTCAGTCCTTGATCTTCAGAGGTGCTCTCCATTTATGTTTTGGGGTCTCAGAGAGGGATAGCGAGATACCATCTTGTTATATCATATTATGATTGTTTTGAGAAAGTGTTTCATCCGAGAGTTATTATTATTGCTCGCTAGTTGATTATGCCATTGATATGAGTAAAGATGAGACCTAAGTGTTATTGTGAATATGGTTAGTTCAGAATCCTTGCTGAAAACTTGAATGCTGGCTTTACATATTTGCAACAACAAGAGCAAACAAAGTTTCTAAAAGATTTTCTTTATCACTTTCAGTTTGTCAACTGAATTGCTTGAGGAAAAGCAAAGGTTTAAGCTTGGGGGAGTTGATGCGTCTCCGTCGTATCTACTTTTCCAAACACTTTTGCCCTAGTTTTGGACTCTAACTTGCATGATTTAAATGGAACAAACCCGGACTCACATTGTTTTCAGCAGAACTGCCATGGTGTTATTTTTGTGCAGATATAAAAGTTCTCGGAATGACCTGAAAATCCATGGAGCAACTTTTCAAATTTAATAAAAAATATTGACGAAAGAATCAACGTCAGGGGGCCCACATCCTGTCCACGAGGGCGGGGGGCGCGCACCCTGCCTCGTGGGCCCCCTGAAGCTCCACCAACCTCAACTCCAACTCCATATATTCACGTTCGATGAGACAAAATTAGAGAGAAAGATTCATTGTGTTTTACGATACGAAGCCGCCGCCAAGCCCTAGACTCTCTTGGGAGAGCTGATCTGGAGTCGTCGTCGTCATCATCAACCATGCTCCATCACCAATTTCATGATGCTCACCGCCATGTGTGAGTAATTCCATCGTAGGCTTGCTGGACGGTGATGGGTTGGATGAGATTTAGCATGTAATTGAGTTAGATTTGTTAGGGTTTGATCCCTAGTACCCACTATGCTCTGAGATTGATGTTGCTATGACTTTGTTATGCTTAATGCTTGTCACCAGGGCCCGAGTCCATGATTTCTGATCTGAACCTATTATGTTTTCATGAATATATGTGAGTTCTTGATCCTATCTTGCAAGTCTATAGTCGCCTATTATGTGTTATGATCCGTTAACCCCGAAGTGTCAATAATCGGGATACTTACCGGTGATGACCTGTAGTTTGAGGAGTTCATGTATTCAATAAGTGTTAATGCTTTGGTCCGGTACTCTATTAAAAGGAGGCCTTAATATCCCTTAGTTTCCAATAGGACCCCGCTGCCACGGGAGGGTAGGACAAAAGATGCCATGCAAGTTCTTTTCCATAAGCACGTATGACTATATTCAGAATACATGCCTACATTACATTGATGAACTGGAGCTAGTTCTGTGTCACCCTATGTTATAACTATTGCATAAGGAATCGCATCCGACATAATTATCCATCATTGATCCAATGCCTACGAGCTTTTCACATATTGCTCTTTGCTTAGTTACTTTGTCGTTGTTGCTATTACAGTTACTACAAAACTGCTACTGTTACTTTTGCCACTTTTACTGTTACTTCCATACTACTTTGCTACTTTTAACATCCCAAATCTTCAATTTGGAATGTAATACATTAGATCATCATTGCACATCATATTTTATTGCATTTTGGCTTGATCCTAGAAATTCTACGCAACTCAAGGACCCACGTAGAGAGTTGGGGATTCGTTATTTTCATATTTGAGTTTTCTCAAATTTTGAAAAGAGGATCATTTGATTTTAATTATTTTCTCTTCAAACGTTTCTTTTATAAAAATAAAAGAGAGGGGATAAAATGACTTCCCAAAATAAATAAATATTGGAGATTTAATATTAAATCAAATAGGAATTTTATTCTGAGTTTTATCGCTATTTTATTTGAAATAGGAAAAATATGTGTTTTTCAAAATTGCACTAGAGGCCCAAATAAATGTTCACTTTGTCTGCTATATCTTTAGAGGACGGGGAAAATTTATTTCAGGATTTTTGGAGTCCATTTAGTATTTCTTTTATTTGTTTTTCACCGCGCGGAATTATTCAAAAAAACCGACCTAGCCGGGTCGTGCCCGACTAGGACTCGCCCGGCCGGCCTTTATAACTAGCGCCCCCGATCCGCCGCAGCCCACCAGCCGGCACCATCGCCCGCGCCACCCACCGCCCGCCGCCGGACGCCGTCGTCGCCGCCCGCCGCCTCACCGCCGACCCTGCCGCCCGCCGGACTTCGCCGCCGCCGCCGGAACTTCCGCAAGAGCCGCCACCGTCATCGCTGGTTTTCGTTAGAAAACCGTGCGGTTTTTTAGAAGCCCTCGGTTGTTTTTATTTTAGATCGGTTTTATTTTTTTTGCGGTTTAGTTATTTAGCGAACGCCCGTTCGTACGTTCATTTTAACGAACGGTTTTCACCCGTTAGCCGCAGACAGCGAACGTTCGTTCCTTAGCCTGTTCGTTAGTTTTTCTTTTTACAGGGTTTTTCCGAGGTTATTTTCGATCGTGATTTCTGCCCTGATTTTCGTTTTAGTTTATCTTTTCGCTCGTTTATCGGAATCAGGCGATTCAAGCGCCTAGATCTTCATCTCAAAGCCCTCTTTCTGTTTAACCAACTTGAACAAGATTTTGTTACTGTAAAATTGGACTTAAGTCCAGATTAGTAAATGGATCTTGTTTCTTTCGTAGTTTGAGTTTCGTTGCTTCGTTTGATTTGATTCTTTTTGCAAACCGGAGTTCTTAAATTGAACTTTCTGGTTAGATCTCTTATTTGAATTTTACCTGTGCTTCTAGTCAAGTTCTTATTGTATGCTTGTTTGTCTGCAATAGAGTACCCAGAGTGTGAAGCGTGCTACTACGAGGCTCTAGGTTTCACGGATCATCAGCATGGCAAGTAACACTTTGATCATACCTCTTTACTACCCAGTTTTATTGCATTATATCATTCCTCAAACAATTGCATGGTTAGGATCTGATTAACATGTGGGTTCTGGGAAGTAGATGATGAGGTAGTACCTATTACCTGTTTATTATCAAACCCTTGGGAGTTACTTCTACGTTGCTTATATTGTTATGCTATGCTTGTAGACTTGGTTTGGTTCGAGTGATTCATGATAGATGTGAGTGTTGTTATTTAATGGTAACTTAAGGTGGCTACTTTAATACACATCTGGGTGGATTGCTTGAAGGCACCCTGGAGTACCCAGTGGTTGTCAGGGCACCTGGAGAATCCAGTGTTGTCCAAGGATATCCTGGAGTACCCGTGTGATCATCCTATGGTCCTCCACCCAGGCACAAAGGGATCATAAGATTATTCATGCTAGAAACTTCCATGTGCAGCCACAGGCCAATATGGGCTCTAGCATAGTTGAGTAAGTTGCAAGACCTCTTTCAGTGGTGGGCTAGCATATGTAGGGGAAATTAGGTGTAACTGTCCACCCAGAGTAAAGAGTTATTGTTTCAGAAAGACTGTGTCTCGATTCTCCGACCATGGATGTATTCGAGTCTTGTGGGGAAAAGTGCGCAAACCTTTGCAAAGTGTACAAACTAATCATGGTTAGCCGTGTCCCCGGTTATGGACGTTTTGAGTATCTAGTTTCTTGGATTATCATGTTGATCTCATCGCTCTAATATAATTTGATTGGGTTTAATGATGATGTTTAATTGGGATTGAGTTGGAGGAACCTTCTCAATGTTTAACAACCGCCATGATAGTTAAATAAAATGTATTCCTTTGTTGTAGGGAAAAATTGGCTTTATGCAAAACTGTAACCATAGAGCTTTCCACCAGCCATATATGCATGTAGTGATAGCATTTATTCTGTTCATTACTCTCTTGTGTTACATTACCAGCATATTCCATGTGCTGACCCGTTTCGGGCTGCAACGTTCATGTTGCAGACTTTTCAGACGACGAGTAAGGTGCCATAGGTCGTTGTCTCTCACTCAGTGATGCCGTTGTAGTTGATGGACTCACTTTATCTTCCAAGCCTTCCGCTGTTATCAATTTTAGATGGCCTTAAGCCATATTATTGTAATAAGCTCTCTTTTGAGACATTCGATGTAATAAGTGTGTGATTGCTACTCTGTTATAAATCCTCAATTACTGTGCATGTCAGCATTACCAATCCAGGGATGACACTGATGCACAGAGATCAGACTGTTTGAGGTCTGGTCGCTACAAGATGGTATCAGAGCCCAAGCTGACTATAGGACACGACCACTAAGCTAAAGCCCTAGATCAGTAGTCTCTTCTCATTTCTAACTCTTGTCCTTTTCTACTCTTTAGGATGGCGGATGCAAGGAACAGGTTCACTAAACCGGATGAAGATACACCTTTCAGACAACACTTGAAGGGAGTTACTAGGTACCTGAACATTGGAATACCAAGATTCACCGGGACCTACATCGCCACATTACCAGAAGAGGAGCATTGGGTGATTCGAGTTCAAGTTCCAGGAAGGACGTTCATGCCAGTGACTGAGCCCATAGAGTTATCGTTTGATGCACCAACCTGGAGTCTAGGAAAGAGCATGGCAGCCCACATCACCATGGGACGCATTGGAGAAGTCTACCACAAGGATCTCAAGGATACTATCTACCAGATTTCTGGGCGCCGAGATGAGCAATTGGAGATGATCAGCACCAGGAAGGATAGATCCATTGCAGCTTTTATCCAGGAGTTAAACCAGCATATTCGTCGCCAGGAGAACCAGATGTGCGCAGGCATGATAGATCTGAAGAAGGAAATGACCCGGATCACAGAGCTGGAGGAAGAACTCAAGTCTACACGCGATGGATATGAGGAGGAAATAACGATACTCATGTAATAGAATGATGATCCGACAAAGGAGCTAGGAGTATTCATGGGAGACCCCACGCCAGGAGGAGAAGACGACGAATACACTTGCCCGGAAAACTACATCATCATCGATGACACCGACTCGGACCCTGACGATAGCGATGATGACTATGTTGATGAAGTTGGAGAAGATATCATGGAGTCTTCCACCGATCATTATTTCTAGTCGACCACCATATCAGTAGTAGTATTCCCCCATATATATAGTATAGTCCGAGCAGTTTTGTAACGATGGTCAGACCGATGTATGCCCTTGTTTGGATTGATTGAAGTGATATGATTGTGTTTATCTCATGTGCATTTGTGTAGTGTTTTCCCTCTAGACCTCATTCTATTCTATTTTCTCATCTTTTCTAAACCCATCAGATGCCTCCGACGCGCAACAATGTATTTGCTTTCCCATCGAGCTCACTCAGTTGATCCAGCAGTAGAATGCATTGATGCAGATACTAGTCCAGAATCAAAATCAGGGGAACAACAACAACAACCCACCACCACCACCACCTGTTATTCACTTAGCCTGTTTCCTAAGACTAAATCCGCCGGTGTTCTCCAGTAGCACCGAGCCGATAGTTGCAGATGATTGGCTCCACAAGATTGGAAGGGAGTTGACCACTTCAGGATGCATAGATGCAAAGAGAGTTCGTTTTGCCGCACATCAGCTTGATGGACCCGCTGCATCATGGTGGGAGAATTTGACAACCACTTACCCCATCGACACTGTCACATGGGACCAGTTTCAACAAGCTTTTCATACTGCCCATGTTTCAGCAGGAGCTATGGACATGAAGAAGCGCGAGTTTCGCAACTTGCGCCAAGGACGACGCACAGTTGGCCAGGATGTGGATGATTTTAGCAAGTTAGCACGTTATGCCCCAGATGACGTTGCTACGGATGCAGCTAAGCAGGAGAAGTTACTGGAAGGACTGAATGATAAGCTGAGCATGTAGTTGATGGTGGCAACCTTCAAGAACTACCAGGAGTTGGTAGATAGAGCTCTCATGATTGAAGGGAAGCAGCAGCAGATTGACAACCGCAAGAGGAAGTATGGACAAGGGAAGTACAATTCAGGAGCTCAACAGAGGCCCCGTTTTACCACGAACTCGGGAGGACCCCTTCAACATAACCATGGAGGTCACAATCACAATGGAGGGAGTTCGCACAACCACAGTGGCCCCAAGAATGGGAATGGTAATGGAGGAAGCAATGGCCAGAACCGTTCCAATCCAGCAACGCCTGCCAAGAAGGATCTAAGTCACATTACTTGTTTCAATTGCGGGAAGAATGGACATTACGCCACGGAGTGTTCTGAAGCAAAGAATGGAAATGGCAATGGAAGCTCTAGGAAGAAGCCCAGCCCTTTCAACAGGGTACAAGTGAACCACGTTAACGTGGATGAGGTTGAAGCCCAGCCAGATGCAGTAATAGGTAAGTTTTTGGTTAAGTCATTTACTGCAAACGTTCTTTCGATACTGGTGCATCACATTCATACATATCAAGGGGATTTGTGGATAAGTATAAGTTGCCCACCAAAGTTCTTAGAACACCTATGTTAGTAAGCTCACCAGGAGCGGAACATATGGCAAGCCAAGGATGTTTTCAGATGCCATTGACCATAGGTAGGCATGTTTTCCCCTCAAACCTGATAATTCTAGAATCTCAAGGTTTGGATGTGATTTTGGGTATGGATTGGCTATCGATGTATGGAGGAAACATCGATTGCGCCAGCAAGTCGATTATGCTAATAACCCTAGAAGGAAGAAGGATTAAGTATGTATCATGGCATGTGCCGAAGAGGACTCAAGTGAATTCCTTATCAGGAGTTGTACATGAGGAAGTACCAGTCGTGAAGGATTTCCCTGATGTATTTCCATAAGAGTTGCTAGGCATGCCACCGGATAGAGACATCGAGTTTTTGATTGAGCTTTTTCTAGGCACAGGGCCAATATCTAAGAGACCGTACCGGATGCCCGCAAAGGATTTGGAGGAAATTAAGAAGCAAATTAAGGAGTTACTGGATAAAGGGTATATTCGCCCAAGTTCGTCACCTTGGGGATCACCAGTGCTTCTAGTGGAGAAGAAGGATGGATCGTTGAGGATGGTCGTTGATTATCGAGGATTGAATGAAGTGACAATCAAGAACAAGTACCCACTGCCGATGATCAATGATTTGTTTGACCAGTTGCAAGGAGCTAAAGTATTTTCCAAGATCGATCTGCGGTTAGGATACCACCAGCTAAAGATTCGAGAGTAGGATATACCCAAGACAACTTTTACCACAAGTTACGAGCTATATGAGTATACCGTTATGTAATTTGGTCTGACTAACGCACCTGCTATTTCATGAACATGATGAACAAGGTGTTTATGGAGTTTTCGGATAAGTTTGTCATAGTGTTCATTGATGATATTCTTGTTTACTCGAAGAATGAAGAGGGGCATAAGGAGCATTTGCGTTTGGTACTTGGCAAGCTCAGAGAACATCAGTTATATGCCAAGTTCAGCAAGTGTAAGTTTTGGTTGAAGGAAGTTGCATTCCTCGGACATGTTATATCCAGAGAAGGAATAGCAGTAGACCCCACCAAGGTTGTCACTGTGACAAATTGGGAAGCACCAACGTCAGTTGGAGAGATCCGGAGTTTTCTGGGACTCGCAGGATACTACCGGAGGTTCATTGAGAATTTCTCAAAGATTGCAAAGCCCATGACGGAGTTGTTGAAGAAGGACACCAAGTTCAAATGGACTGAGGAATGTGAGGCCAGTTTTTAGGAGTTGAAGAAACGCTTGGTTACAGCACCAGTGTTGATTCTTCCAGATCAACGCAAGGATTATCAAGTGTATTGCGACGGTTCTCGTCGAGCACTTGGAGCAGTGCTTATGCAGGAGGGAAGGGTTGTGTCATATGCCTCACGACAGCTTAAACCCCATGAGTTGAATTATGCTACCCATGATTTGGTGTTAGCAGCCGTAGTGCATGCGTTGAAGACTTGGAGACACTTTCTCATCGAAAACCATTGTGAGGTGTACACGGATCACAAGAGTTTGAAGTATATCTTCACGCAGAAGGAGTTGAATCTCAGGCAAAGGAGATGGTTGGAGCTCATCAAGGATTATGATATGAGGTTGCATTACCATCCCGGAAAGGCTAATGTAGTAGCCGACACGTTGATCCGCAAGAGCCATGTCAATACGCTCATGACTGGAGAGTTACCCCAGGAATTAGTAGAGGATCTTCGTGAGCTATGTTTGGAAATAGTTCCGAGAGGCTATGTAGCAGCATTGGAAATTCAGTCTACTTTGATGGATAAGATCAGAGAAGCTCAGAAGACGGAGAAGGAGATTGCCAAGATAAAGGAGAGGACGAGCATAGGAAAGGATAAAGGATTTCATGAAGATGAGCATAATATATTATGGTTTGAGGATCGCGTATACGTGCCTAATTACCCCGAGATCAGGAAGTTGATTCTGCAAGAGGTCCAAGATTCGCCATATTTGATTCACCCAGGAAATACCAAGATGTATCTGGATTTGAAGGACAGTTTCTGGTGGACCGTAATGAAGAAGGATATTTCGGAGTATGTAGCAGTTTGTGATGTATGTTAGAGAGTGAAGGTAGAGCATCAGAAGCTAGCAGGATTGCTACAACCATTGCCGATACCCGAATGGAAGTGGGATAAGCTAGGCATGGATTTTATCCCGGGATTGCCCAGGACTCGTTCAGGCTATGACTCAATATGGGTTGTAGTCCATCGGTTGACGAAGGTAGCTCATTTCATCCCAGTGAAGACCACTTATACCAGTGCTAAGTTGGTGAAGATATACATGACCAGGATCGTATGTCTGCATGGAGTTCCAAGGAACATTGTATCAGATAGAGGAACCCAGTTTACCTCAAAGTTCTGGAATCAGTTGCACGAAACTTTGGGTACCAGGCTAGAGTTCAGTACAACCTTTCATCCACAGACAGATGGGCAGACTGAGAGAGTCAATTAGATTCTGAAGGACATGCTGAGAGCTTGTGCGCTAGATTATGGATCTAGTTGGGATGACAATTTGCCATATGCAGAGTTCTCTTACAACAACAGCTATCAAGCCAGTTTGAAGATGGCTCGTTTCGAAGCTTGTATGGAAGGAGGTGCAGGACACCATTGCTGTCGAATGAAGTTGGAGACCGTCAGTTGTTTGGACCAGATTTGATTAAAGAGTCTGAAGAGAAGGTTAATTTGATTCGCGATAGACTCAAGGTAGCCAAGTAAAGGCAGAAGAGTTATGCAGATTCTAAACGCAAGGAGACAGTTTATGAAGTCGGAGATAGAGTTTATCTTCGTGTGTCCCCACTTCGCGGAGTTAAGTGTTTTGGAGTTAAGGGAAAGTTAGCACCACGTTTTGTGGGCCGATACAAAGTTTTGGAATGTATGGGAGAAGTTGCTTACAAATTGGAATTGCCCGAAGGATTGTCAGGAGTTCACGATGTGTTCCACGTTTTCCAGTTGAAGAAGTGCCACGCAGAGATGGCCGACATCCCTCTGAGAGATACAGTGCCACTAGAAGTGATTCAGTTGGATAGCGATTTGACCTATGAGGAGAAACCAGTGAAGATTTCAGAGTTTGCAAGCCGTGTCACATGCAGCAAGGTTATCAAGTTCTACAAAGTTCATTGGAGCCACCATACCGAGGATGAAGCCACCTGGGAAAGAGAGGAAGACTTACGAAAGGATCACCCGCACCTATTTTCTAGCCAACCCGAATCTCGAGGGCGAGATTCATCTTAAGGGGGGTAGGTTTGTAACATCCCAAATTTTCAATTTGGAATGTTATACATTAGATCATCATTGCACATCATATTTTATTGCATTTTGGCTTGATCCTACAAATTCTACGCAACTCAAGGACCCACGGAGAGAGTTGGGGATTTCGTTATTTTCATATTTGAGTTTTCTAAAATTTGAAAAGAGGATCGTTTGATTTTAATTATTTTCTCTTCGAATATTTATTTTATAAAAATAAAAGAGAGGGGATAAAATGACTTTCCCAAAATATAGAAATATTGGAGATTCAATATTAAAATCAAATGTGAATTTTATTCTGAGTTTTATCGCTATTTTATTTGAATTAGGAAAAATATGCATTTTTCAAAATTGCATTAGAGGCCCAAATAAGTATTCACTTTGTCCGCTATATTTTTAGAGGACGGGGAAATTATATTTCAGGATTTTTGGAGTCCCTTTAGTATTTTTTTTATTTGTTTTTATGCGCACGGAATTATTAAAAAAAAGAAACCGACCTAGCCGGGCCTTGCCCAACTAGGACTCGCCTGGCTGGCCTTTATAACTAGCGCCCCCGATCCGCCACGGCCCACCAGACCGCACCACCGCCCACGCCGCCCGCGCCACTCACCGCCCCGCCCCTGGACGCCGTCGCCGCCGCCCGCCGCCTCACCGTCGACCCCGCCGCCCGTCGGACTTCGCCGCCACCGCCGGAACTTCCGCTGGAGCCGCCGCCGTCCCGTCCCGAGGTAGCCGCCGCCGTCGCCGGTTTTTGTTAGAAAACCATGCGGGTTTTTTAGAAACCCTCGATTATTTTTATTTTAGATATGTTTTAATTTTTTGCGGTTTAGTTTTCTAGCGAACGCCCGTTCGTACGTTCGTTTTAACAAACGGTTTTCACCCGTTAGCCGCAGACAGTGAACGTTCGCTCGTTAGCCTGTTTGTCAGTTTTGCTTTTTCCAGGGTTTTTCCGCGGTTATTTTCGATCGCGATTTCTCCCTGATTTTCGTTTTAGTTTATCTTTTCACTCGTCTATCGGAATCAAGCGATTCAAGCGCCTAGATCATCGTCTCGAAGCCCTCTTTCTGTTTAGCCAACTTGAACAAGATTTTGTTAATGCAAAATTTGACTTAAGTCATGATTAGTAAACGGATCTTGTTTCTTTCGTAGTTTGAGTTTCGTTGCTTCGTTTGATTTGATTCTTTTTGCAACCCGGAGTTCTTAAGTTGAACTTTCTGGCTAGATCTCTAATTTGAGTTTTACCCACGATTTTAGTTGAGTGCTTGTTGTATGCTTCTTTGTGTGCGATAGAGTACCCGGAGTGCGAAGCGTGCTACTACAAGTCTCTAGGTTTCACGGACCATCAACAAGGCAAGTAATACTTTGATCATAACTCTTTACTACCCAGTTTTATTGCATTAGATCAATCCTCAAACAATTGCATGGTTAGGATCTGATTAACATGTGGGTTCTGGGAAGTAGATGATGAGGTAGTACCTATTACCTATTTATTATCAAACCCTTGGGAGTTACTTCTACGTTGCTTATATTGCTATGCTATGCTTGTAGACGTGGTTTGGTTTGAGTGATTCATGACAGATGTGAGTGTTGTTACTTAATGGTTAACTTAAGGTGGCTACTTTAATACACATCTAGGTGGATTGATTGAAGGCACCCTAGACTACCCAGTGGTTGTCAGGGCACCTGGAGAATCCAGTGTTGTCCAAGGATATCCCGGATTACCCGTGTGATCATCCTACGGTCCGCCACCCAGGCTCAAAGGGATCATAAGATTATTCATGCTAGAAACTTTCGTGTGCAGCCACAAGCCCATATGGGCTCTGGCATAGTTGAGTAAGTTGCAAGACCTCTTTCAGTGGTGGGCTAGCACATGTAGGGGAAAGTAGGTGTAATTGTCCACCCAGAGTAAATAATTATTGTATCAGAAAGACTGTGTATCAATTCTCCAACCATGGATGTATTCAAGTCTTGTGGGGAAAAGTGTGCAAACCTCTGCAAAGTGTACAAACTAATCATGGTTAGCCATGTCCCCGGTTATGGATGTTTTGAGTATCTAGTTTCTTGGATTATCATGTTGATCTCATCACTCTAATATAATTTGATTGGGTTCAATGATGATGTTTAATTGGGATTGAGTTGGAGGAACCTTCTCAACGTTTAAAAACCACCATGATAGTTAAATAAAATTTATTCCTTTGTTGTAGGAAAAAATTGGCTTTATGCAAAACTGTAACCATAGAGCTTTCCACCAGCCATATATGCATGTAGTGATAGCATTTATTTTGTCATTACTCTCTTGTGTTACATTGCCAGCATATTCCATGTGCTGACCCATTTTGGGTTGCAACTTTCATGTTGCAGACTTTTCAGATGACGAGTAAGGTGGACTTTTCAGACAACGAGTAAGGTGCCATAGGTCGTTGTCTCTCACTCAGTGATGTCGTTGGAGTTGATGGACTCACTTTATCTTCCAAGCCTTCCGCTGTTATCAATTTTAGATGGCCTTAAGCCATATTATTGTAATAAGTTATATTTTGAGACATTCGATGTAATAAGTGTGTGATTGCTACTCTGTTATAAATCCTCAATTACTGTGCGTGTTAGCATTACCGATGCATGGATGACACTGATGCATAGTGATGAGACTGTTTGAGGTCTGGTCACTACAAGATGGAATCAGAGCCCACGCTGACTATAGGACACCACCACTAAGCTAAAGCCCTAGATCACTACTCTCTTCTCATTTCAAACTCCTCTCCTTTTTTACTCTTTAGGATGGCGGATGCAAGGAACAAGTTCACTAAACCAGATGAGGATACACCTTTCGGACGACACTTGAAGGAAGTTACTAGGTACCTGAACATCGTAATACCAAGATTCACCAGGACCTACATCACCACATTACCAGAAGAGGAGCGTTGGATGATTCGAGTTCAAGTTCCAGGAAGGACGTTCATGCCAGTCACTGAGCCCATAGATTTTTCCTTTGATGCACCAACCTGGAGTCTAGGAAAGAGCATGGCAGCCCACATCACCATGGGATGCATTGGAGAAGTCTACCACAAGGATCTCAATGATACTATCTACTAGATTTGTGGGCATCGAGATGAGCAATGGGAGATGATCAGCACCAGGAAGGATAGATCCATTGCAGCTTTTGTCAAGGAGTTAAACCAGCACATTCGTCGACAGGAGAACAAGATGTGCACAGGCATGATAGATCTTAAGAAGGCAATGACCCGGATCACAGAGCTAGAGGAAGAACTCAAGTCTAAACGCGATGGATATGAGGAGGAAATGTTGATACTCGTGGAGAAGAATGATGATCTGACAAAGGAGCTAGGAGTATTCATGGGAGACCCCGCGCCAGGAGGAGAAGACGACGAATCCACTTGCCCGGAGAACTACATCATCATCGACGACACCGACTTGGACCCAGACGATAGCGATGATGACTATGTTGATGAAGCTGGAGCAGATATCATGGAGTCTTCCACCGATCAATTTTTCTAGTCGACCACCATATCGGTAGTAATATTCCCGCATATATATAGTATAGTCCGAGCACTTTTGTAACGATAGTCAGATCGATGTATGCCCTTGTTTGAATTGATTGAAGTGATATGATTGTGTTTGTCTCATGTGCATTTGGGTAGTGTTTTCCCTCTAGACCTTATTATATTCTATTTTCTCATCTTTTCTAAACCCATCAGATGCTTCTGAGGCGCGACAATGGATTCGCTTTCCCACCGGAGCTCACTCAGTTGATCCAGCAGCAGAATGCATTGATGCAGATACTAGTCCAGAATCAGAATCAGGGGAACAACAACAACAACAACCCACCACCACCACCACATGTTGATCAGTTAGCCCGTTTCCTAAGACTAAATACGTCGGTGTTCTCAAGTAGCACCGAGCCGATAGTTGCAGATGATTGGCTCCGCAAGATTGGAAGGGAGTTGACCACTTCAGGATGCACAGAGGCGGAGAGAGTGCATTTTGCCGCACATCAGCTTGATGGACCCGCTGCATCATGGTGGGAGAATTTCACAGTCACTTACGCCATCGACACTGTCACATGGGACTAGTTTCAACAAGCTTTTCGTACTGCCCATGTTTCAGCAAGAGCTATTGCCATGAAGAAGCGCGAGTTTCACAACTTGCGCCAAGGAGGATGCATAGTTGGCTAGTATGTGGATGATTTTAGCAAGTTAGCACGTTATGCCCCAGATGACGTTGCTACGGATGCAGCTAAGGAGGAGAAGTTTCCGGAAGGACTGAATGATGAGCTGAGCATGCAGTTGATAGTGGCAACCTTCAAGAACTACCAGGAGTTGGTAGATAGAGCTCTCATGATTGAAGGGAAGCAGCAGCAAATTGACAACCACGAGAGGAAGTATGGACAAGGGAAGTACAATACATGAGCTCAGTAGAGGCCCCGTTTTACCCCGAACTCGGGAGGACCCCTTCAACATAACCATGGAGGTTACAATCACAATGGAGGGAGTTCGCACAACCACAGTGGCCCCAAGAATGGGAATGGTAATGGAGGAAGCAATGGCTAGAACCGTTCCAACCCAGCAATGCCCGCCAAGAAGGATCTAAGTCACATTACTTGTTTCAATTGCGGGAAGAATGGACATTACGCCATGGAGTGTTCTGAAGCAAAGAATGGAAATGACAATGAAAGCTCTGGGAAAAAGCCCAACCCTTTCAACAGGGGACAAGTGAACCATGCTAACGTGGAGGAGGTTGAAGCCCAGCCAGATGCAGTAATAGGTAAGTTTTTGGTTAAGTCATTTACTGCAATCGTTCTTTTGATACTGGTGCATCGCATTCATACATATCAAGGGGATTTGTGGATAAGTATAAGTTTCCCACCAAAGTTCTTAGAACACCTATGTTAGTAAGCTCGCCAAGAGCGAAACATATGGCAAGCCAAGGATGTTTTCAGATGCCATTGACCATAGGTAGGCATGTTTTCCCCTCAGACCTGATAATTCTGGAATCCCAAGGTTTAGATGTGATTTTGGGTATGGATTGTCTATCGATGTATGGAGGAAACATCGATTGTGCCAGAAAGTCGATTATGCTCACCACCCTAGAAGGAAGAAGGATTAAGTATGTATCACGGCATGTGCCGAAGAGGACTCAAGTGAATTCCTTATCAGGAGTTGTACAGGTGGAAGTACCAGTGGTGAAGGATTTCCCTGATGTATTTCCAGAAGAGTTGCCAGGCATGCCACCGGATAGAGACATCGAGTTTTTGATTGAGCTTTTGCCAGGCAGAGGGCCAATATCTAAGAGACCGTACCGGATGCCCGCAAAGGATTTGGAGGAAATTAAGAAGCAAATTAAGGAGTTACTGGATAAAGGCTATATTCACCCAAGTTCGTCACCTTGGGGATCACCAGTGCTTCTAGTGGAGAAGAAGGATGGATCGTTGAGAATGGTCATTGATTATCGAGGATTGAATGAAGTGACAATCAAAAACAAGTACCCACTGCCGATGATCAATGATTTGTTTGACCAGTTGCAAGGAGCTAAATTATTTTCCAAGATCGATCTTCGGTCGGGATACCACCAGCTGAAGATTCAAGAGCAGGATATACCCAAGACAGCTTTTACCACAAGGTACGGTCTATATGAGTATACCGTTATGTCATTTGGTCTGACTAATGCACCTTCCTATTTCATGAACAAGGTATTTATGGAGTTTTTGGATAAGTTCGTTGTGGTGTTCATTGATGATATTCTGGTTTACTCAAAGAATGAAGAGGAGCATAAGGAGCATTTGCGTATGGTACTTGGGAAGCTCAGAGAACATCAGTTATATGCCAAGTTCAGCAAGTGTGAGTTTTGGTTGAAGGAAGTTGGATTCCTCGGACATGTTATATCCAAAGAAGGAATAGCAGTAGACCCCACCAAGGTTGTCACTGTGACCAATTGGGAAGCACCCATGTCAGTTGGAGAGATCCGGAGTTTTCTGGGACTCACGGGATACTACTGGAGGTTCATTGAGAATTTCTCGAAGATTGCAAAGCCCATGACGGAGTTGTTGAAGAAGGACACCAAGTTCAAATGGACTGAGGAATGTGAGGCCAGTTTTTAGGAGTTGAAGAAACGCTTGGTTACAGCTCCAGTGTTGATTCTTCTAGATCAATGCAAGGATTATCAAGTGTATTGCGACGGTTCTCGTCGAGCACTTGGAGCAGTGCTTATGCAGGAGGGAAGGGTTGTTTCATATGCCTCACGACATCTTAAACCCCATGAGTTGAATTATGCTACCCATGATTTGGAGTTAGCAGCCGTAGTGCATGCGTTGAAGACATGGAGACACTTTCTCATCGGAAACCATTGTGAGGTGTACACGGATCACAAGAGTTTGAAGTATATCTTCAAGCAGAAGGAGTTGAATCTCAGGCAAAGGAGATGGTTGGAGCTCATCAAGGATTATGATATGAGGTTGCATTACCATCCCGGAAAGGCTAACGTAGTAGCCGATGTGTTGAGCCGCAAGAGCCATGTCAATACGCTCGTGACCGGAGAGTTACCCCAGGAATTAGCAGAGGATCTTCGTGAGCTATGTTTGGAAATAGTTCCGAGAGGCTATGTAGCAGCATTGGAAATTCAGTCTACTTTGATGGATAAGATCAGAGAAGCTCAGAAGGCGGACAAGGAGATTGCCAAGATAAAGGAGAGGATGAGCAAAGGAAAGGATAAAGGATTTCATGAAGATGAGCACAATAGCTTATGGTTTGATGATTGCGTATACGTGCCTAATTACCCCGAGATCAGGAAGTTGATTCTGCAAGAGGTCCAAGATTCGCCATATTTGATTCACCCAGGAAATACCAAGATGTATCTGGATTTGAAGGACAGTTTCTGGTGGACCGTAATGAAGAAGGATATTGCGGAGTATGTAGCAGTTTGTGATGTATGTTAGAGAGTGAAGGTAGAGCATCAGAAGCTAGCAGGATTGCTACAACCATTGCCGATACCCGAATGGAAGTGGGATAAGCTAGGCATGGATTTTATCATGGGATTGCCCAGGACTCGTTCAGGCTATGACTCAATATGGGTTGTAGTCGATCGGTTGACAAAGGTAGCTCATTTCATCCCAGTGAAGACCACGTATACCAGTGCTAAGTTGGCGAAGATACACATGACCAGGATCATATGGCTACATGGAGTTCCAAGGAACATTGTATCAGATAGAGGAACCCAGTTTACCTCAAAGTTTTGGAATCAGTTGCACGAAACTTTGGGTACCAGGCTAGAGTTCAGTACAGCCTTTCATCCACAGATAGATGGATAGACTGAGAGAGTCAAACAGATTTTGGAGGACATGCTGAGAGCTTGTGCGCAAGATTATGGATCTAGTTGGGATGACAATTTGCCATATGCAGAGTTCTCTTACAACAATAGCTATCAAGCCAGTTTGAAGGTAGCTCCTTTCGAAGCTTTGTATGGAAGGAGGTTGTGTGGACACCATTGCTGTGGGATGAAGTCGGAGACCGTCAGTTGTTTGGACCAGATTTGATTAAAGAGTCTGAAGAGAAGGTTAAGTTGATTCGTGATAGACTCAAGGTAGCCCAGTCCAGGCAGAAGAGCTATGCAGATTCTAAACGCAAGGAGACATTTTACAAAGTCGGAGACAGAGTTTATCCTCGTGTGTCCCCACTTCGAGGAGTTAAGCGTTTTGGAGTTAAGGGAAAGTTAGCACCACGTTTTGTGGGCCCATACAAAGTTTTGGAACGTATGGGAGAAGTTGCATACAAATTGGAATTGCCCGAAGGATTGTCAGGAGTTCATGATGTGTTCCATGTTTCCCAGTAGAAGAAGTGCCACGCAGAGATGGCCGACATCCCTCTAAGAGATACGGTGCCACTGGAAGCGATTCAGTTGGATAGCGGTTTGACCTACGAGGAGATACCAGTGAAGATTCCCGAGTTTGCCAGCTGAGTCACATGCAACAAGGTTATCTAGTTCTGCAAAGTTCATTGGAGCCACCACACCGAGGATGAAGCCACCTGGGAAAGATAGGAAGACTTACAGAAGGATCACCGGCACCTATTTTCTAGCCAACCCGAATCTCTAGGGCGAGATTTATCTTAAGGGGGGTAGGTTTGTAACATCCCAAATTTTCAATTTGGAATGTTATACATTAGATCATCATTGCACATGATATTTTATTGCATTTTGGCTTGATCCTAGAAATTCTACACAACTCTAGGACCCACGGAGAGAGTTGGGGATTTCGTTATTTTCATATTTGAGTTTTCTCAAATTTGAAAAGAGGATCGTTTGATTTTGATTATTTTCTCTTTGAATATTTATTTTATAAAAATAAAAGAGAAGGATAAAATGACTTTCCCAAAATAAAGAAATATTGGAGATTTAATATTAAAATCAAATAGGAATTTTATTCTGTGTTTTATCGCTATTTTATTTGAATTAGGAAAAATATGCGCTTTTCAAAATTACATTAGAGGTCCCAATAAATGTTCACTTTGTCCGCTATATTTTTAGTGGACGGGGAAAAAAAAATTCAGGATTTTTGGAGTTCGTTTAGTATTTTTTATTTGTTTTTCTGCGCGCGGAATTATTTAAAAAAAAGAAACCAACCTAGTCGGGCCTTGCCCGACTAGGACTCGCCAGGCCGGCCTTAGAAACCCTCAGTTATTTTTATTTTAGATCGGTTTATTTTTTTGTGGTTTAGTTATTTAGCGAACGCCCGTTCGTATGTTCGCTTTAATGAACGGTTTTCACCCATTAGCTGCAGATAGCGAACGTTCATTCATTAGTCTGTTCGCCAGTTTTTCTTTTTCCAGGGTTTTTCCGCGGTTATTCTCAAAGCCCTCTTTCTATTTAACCAACTTGAACAAGAATCCGTTACTGTAAAATTTGGCTTAAGTCAGTAAACGGATCTTGTTTCTTTCACAGTTTGAGTTTCGTTGCTTCGTTTGATTTGATTCTTTTTGCAAATGGGAGTTCTTAAGTTGAACTTTCTGGTTAGATCTATTATTTTAGTTTTACCCGTGATTCTAGTGGAGTGCTTATTGTATGCTTATTTGTTCGCGATAGAGTAAACAGAGTGCGAAGCGTGCTACTACGAGTCTATAGGTTTCACGGATCATCAGCAAGGCAAGTAACACTTTGATCATACCTCTTTACTACCCAGTTTTATTGCATTAGATCAATCCTCAAACAATTGCATGGTTAGGATCTGATTAACATGTGGGTTTTGGGAAGTTGATGATGAGGTAGTACCTATTACGTGTTTATCATCAAACCCTTGGGAGTTACTTCTATGTTGCTTATATTGCTATGCTATGCTTGTAGACGTGGTTTGGTTCGACTGATTCATGACAGATGTGAGTGTTGTTACTTAATGGTTAAGTTAAGGTGGCTACTTTAATACACATCTAGGTGGATTGCTTGAAGGCACCCAAGAGTACCCAGTGGTTGTCAGGGCACCTAGAGAATCCAGTGTTGTCCAAGGATATCCCGGAGTACCCGTGTGATCATCCTACGGTCCGCCACCCAGGCTCAAAGGGATCATAAGATTATTCATGCTAGAAACTTCCGTGTGTAGCCACAAGCCAATATGGGCTCTGGCATAGTTGAGTAAGTTGCCAGACCTCTTTCAGTGGTGGGCTAGCAGATGTAGGGGAAAGTAGGTGTAACTATCCACCTAGAGTAAAGAGTTATTGTTTCAGAAAGACTGTGTCTCGATTCTCTAACCATGGATGTATTGGAGTCTTGTGGGGAAAAGTGCACAAACCTCTACAGAGTGTACAATCATGGTTAGCCATGTCCCCGGTTATGGACGTTTTGAGTATCTAGTTTCTTGGATTATCATGTTGATCTCATCACTCTAATATAATTTGATTGGGTTTAATGATGATGTTTAATTGGGATTGAGTTGGAGGAACCTTCTCAATGTTTAATAACCACCATCATAGTTAAATAAAATGTATTCCTTTGTTGTAGGGAAAAATTGGCTTTATGCAAAACTGTAACCATAGAGCTTTCCACCAGCCATATATGCATGTAGTGATAGCATTTATTCTTTTCATTACTCTCTTGTGTTACATTGCCAGCATATTCAATGTGCTGACCCGTATTGCGCTGCAACGTTCATGTTGTAGACTTTTCAGACGACTAGTAAGGTGCCATAGGTTGTTGTCTCTCACTCAGTGATGCCGTTGGAGTTGATGGACTCACTTTATCTCCCAAGCCTTCCACTGTTATCGATTTTAGATGGCCTTAAGCCATATTATTGTAATAAGCTATCTTTTGAGACATTCGATGTAATAAGTGTGTGATTGCTACTCTGTTATAAATCCTCAGTATTGTGTGTGTCAGCATTACCGATCCAGTGATGACACTGATGCACAGAGATGAGACTGTTTGAGGTCTGGTCGCTACACTACTAAATACTTTGCTGCAGATATTAAGTTATCCAGGTGGGGTTGAATTGACAACTCAACTGCTAATACTTGAGAATATTCTTTGGCTCCCCTTGTGTCGAATCAATAAATTTGGGTTGAATACTCTACCCTCGAAAACTGTTGCGATCCCCTATACTTGTGGGTTATCAACTATCAGGACTAAGTTCATGATAAATTAAAGTTCAATTAGTCACTACTTAAGAACTCCCACTTAGATAGACATCCCTATAGTCATCTAAATGATCATGTGATCCATATCAACCGAACCATGTTCGATCATCACATGAGATGGAGTAGTTTTCAATGGTGAACATTACTATGTTGATAATATCTACTATATGATTCACGCTCGACCTTTCAGTCTCGGTGTTCCGAGGCCATATCTACATATGCTAGGCTCCTCAAGTTTAACCCGAGTATTCTGCATGTGGAAAAACTGGCTTGCACCCGTTGTATTTGAACGTAGAGCTTATCACACCCGATCATCATGTGGTGTCTCGACGAACTATCGCAACGGTGCATACTCTGGGAGAACACTTATACCTTGAAATTTAGTGAGGGATCATCTTATAATGCTACCACCGTCCTAAGAAAAATAAGATGCATAATAAGATAAACATCACATGCAATCAAAATATGTGACATGATATGGCCATCATCATCTTGTGCTCATGATCTCCATCACTGAAGCATCGTCATGATCTCCATCGTCACCAGGCGACACCTTGATCTCCATTGTAGCATCGTTGTCGTCTCGCCAACTATTGTTACTACGACTATCGCTACCGCTTAGTGATAAAGTAAAACAATTACATGGCGATTGCATTGCATACAATAAAGCGACAACCATATGGCTCTTGCCAGTTGCCAATAACTTTGTTACAAAACACGATCATCTCATACAACAATTTATATCACATCATGCCTTGACCCTATCACATCACAGCAAGCCCTGCAAAAACAAGTTAGACGTTCTCTACTTTGTTGTCGCAAGTTTTACGTGGCTGCTACGGGCTTCTAGCAAGAACTGTTCTTACCTACGCATCAAAACCACAATGACTTTTCGTCAAGTGTGTTGTTTTAACCTTAAACAAGGATCGGGCATAGCCACACTCGATTCAACTAAAGTTGGAGAAACAGACACCCACCAGCCACCTATGTGCATAAGCACGTCGGTAGAACCACTCTCGTGAATGCAGTCATGTAATGTCGATCTGGGTCGTTTCATCCAACAATACCACCGAATCAAAGTATGACATGCTGGTAAGAAGTATGACTATTATCTCACATGGCTCTTTGTGTTCTACTCGTGCATATAACATCTACGCATAGATCTGGCTCGGATGCCACTGTTTGGGAACGTGGTAATTTCAAAAAAAATCCTCCAAACACGCAAGATCTATCTAGGTGATGCATATCAATGAGGGGGAGAGTGTATCCACACACCCTCGTAGACCGAAAGTGGAAGCATTAAGTAACGCGGTTGATGTAGTCGAACATCTTCGCAATCCAACCGATCAAGTACCGAACGCATGGCACCTCCGCGATCTGCACACGTTCAGCTCGGTGACATCCCTCGAACTCTAGATCCAGCTGAGGCCGAGGGAGAGTTCCGTCAGCACGATGGCATGGTGATGGTGATGATGAAGTTACCGGCGCAGGGCTTCGCCGAAGCACTACGACAATATGACCGAGGTGGAAATCTGTGGAGGGGGCACCACACATGGCTAAAAGATCAACTTGATCAAGTTGTGTGTCTATGGAGTGCCCCCTCCCCCATATATAAAGGAGGGAGGGAGGAGGAGGCGAGCCAAGGGTGGCGCGCCCAATAGGAATCGCCCCCCCCCCTTCCTATTCCCACAAGGAGAAGGGGGGAAGGAGGAGGAGGGGAGAAGGAAGGGGGGCGCCGCCCCCTCCCCTTATCCAATTCGGACTAGGGCAAGGGGGCGCGCACCACCTCCTGGCCGGCCCTTTCTCTTCTCCACTAAGGCCCATGAGGCCCAATAGCTTCCCGAGGGGGGGGGGTTCCGGTAACCCTCGGTACTCCGGTTTTACCCGAAACATCTCCAGAACACTTCCGGTGTCCGAACATAGCCATCCAATATAACAATCTTTATGTCTCGACCATTTCGAGACTCCTCGTCATGTCCGTGATCTCATCTGGAACTCCGAACAACCTTCGGTACATCATATCACATAAACTCATAATACCAATCGTCACTGAACATTAAGCGTGCGGACCCTACGGGTTCGAGAACTACGTAGACATGACCGAGACACGTCTCTGGTCAATAATCAATAGAAGAACCTGGATGCTCATATTGGTTCCTACATATTCTACGAAGATCTTTATCGGTCAAACCGAATAACAACATACATTGTTCCCTTTGTCATCGGTATGTTACTTGCCCGAGATTCGATCGTCGGTATCATCGTACCTAGTTCAATCTTATTACTGGCAAGTCTCTTTACTCGTTCTATAATACTTCATCCCACAACTAACTCAATAGTCACAATGCTTGCATGGCTTATAGTGATGAGTATTACCGAGAGGGCCCATAGATACCTCTCCGAAACAAGGAGTGAAAAATCCTAATCTTGATCTATGCCAACCCAACAAACACCTTCGGAGACACCTGTAGAGCACCTTTATAATCACCCATTTACGTTGTGACGTTTGGTAGCACACAAAGTGTTCCTCTGGTATTTGGGAGTTGCATAATCTCATACTCTGAGGAACATGTATAAGTCATGAAGAAAGCAGTAGCAATGAAACTGTAATGATCATAATGCTAAGCTAACGAATGGGTCTTGTCCATCACATCATTCTCCTAATGATGTGATCACATTCATCAAATAACAACACATGTCTATGGTTAGGAAACATAACCATCTTTGATAAACGAGCTAGTCAAGTAGAGGCATACTTGGGACACTTTGTTTTGTCTATGCATTCATACATGTACTAAGTTTCCGGCTAATACAATTCTCACATGAATAGTAAACATTTATCATGAAATAAGGAAATAAATAATAACTTTATTATTGCCTCTAGGGCATATTTCCTTCACAACCATTTTGTCGGATTTCGGGTTCCGCAAACCCTTGAGAGGTTCGAACTCTGGGGTGCGTGCGGAGATCTCAACCTCCCCAGTCTGCCTATTCATCAATCTCACAGACTAGCATGACGATCTTGAAGGAAAGGGGACACAGCAGTTTACCCAGGTTCGGGCCACCTTGCGGTGTAAACCCTACTCCTGCTTTGTGGTGGATTTGCCTCGAGGGGCTGAGGATAAACTAGTACAATGGTGAACAACCTCAGGAGTTGTTTTCTTGAGCTCGAGTGAGCTGGTGGGGTGGATTGGATTTGATCCCTCTGTCTCTTCTTGTGTCCCTCGTGCCCCTTGCTATGGTGGTGGCTAGGTCCTAGTTATAGTGGCCTTGGTCCTCTTCCCAAATGAAGGCGGGAAGGGATCCCACAATGGCCAAATTTGATGGGATACAACTAGTACATCTTATCCTGACGAAAGTGATCTTCGCCTGCAAAAGCCTATGGTCGTGACGCCATGGTGGGCTCGGAGATGACCTTCGTCTTGCCGTCCTGGTGGTCTTGGTCTTGTTGCACGGGAATGGAAACCTTTGGCCGATTCATCGGGACTCCGCGCATGTGCTTGCCTCCTTAGCACCAAAGAGGAAACTGGTACACTGCGCCCATTGGCACCCGCCTGGCCTTGATCATCATGGCTCACGTCACCCGATCCTCATGAGCTGAGCCTTTCATAGAAATCTCGGCTCCTCGGGAGCCAGCCTGAGGAGGTTGCTCTCCTTGGAGGTCTTGGAGTCGTCTGCGTCGCGAGGTTTGGCCCCTCGCGAGGGTCTTGAGTTGTCGATGTCGAAGCTGGGCCGTACCAGGGCGTCGACGGAGCCATGTCGTGGGCTGCAGACAGATACATCTTCATTGTATCTACTTTTCCAAACACTTTTGCCCTTGTTTTAGACTCTAACTTGCATGATTTGAATGTAACTAACCCGGACTGACGCTGTTTTCAGCAGAACAACTATGGTGTTATTTTTGTGTAGAAATAAAAGTTCTCCGAATGACCTGAAAATCTATGGAGCAACTTTTTGGAATTAATAAAAAATATTGGCGAAAGAGTCAGCACCAGGGGGCCCGCACCCTGTCCACGAGGGTGGGGGGCACCCCCCTAGGGCGTGCCCCTGCCTGGTGGGCCCCTGAAGCTCCACTGACCTCAACTCCAACTCCATATATTCACGTTCGGGGAGAAAAAAACCAGAGAGAAAGATTCATCACGTTTTACGATACGGAGTCGCCGCCAAGCCCTAAACTCTCTCGGGAGGGCTGATCTAGAGTCCGTTCGGGGCTCCGGAGAGGGGAATCCATCGCCGTCGTCATCATCAACCATCCTCCATCACCAATTTCATGATGCTCAACGTCCTGCGTGAGTAATTCCATCGTAGGCTTGTTGGACGGTGATGGGTTGGATGAGATTTACCATGTAATCAAGTTAGTTTTGTTAGGGTTTGATCCCTAGTATCCACTATGTTCTGAGATTGATGTTGCTATGACTTTCCTATGCTTAATGCTTGTCACTAGGGCCCGAGTGCCATGATTTCAGATCTGAACCTATTATGTTTTTATGAATATATGTGAGTTCTTGATCCTATCTTGCAAGTCTATAGTCACCTATTATGTGTTATGATCCGACAACCCCGAAGGGACAATAATCGGGACCACTCTCGGTGATGACCGTAGTTTGAGGAGTTCATGTATTCACTAAGTGTTAATGCTTTGTTCGGTACTCTATTAAAAGGAGGCCTTAATATCCCTTAGTTTCCAATAGGACCCCGCTGCCATGGGAGGGTAGGACAAAAGATGTCACGCAAGTTCTTTTCCATAAGCACGTATGACTATATTCGAAATACATGCCTACATTACATTGATGAATTGGAGCTAGTTCTGTGTCACCCTATGTTATATCTATTACATGAGGAGTCGCATCCGACATAATTATACATCACTGATCAAATGCCTACGAGCTTTTCACATATTGCTCTTTGCTTAGTTACTTTGCCATTGCCACTATTACAATTACTACAAAACTGATGTTGTTACTTTTGCTTCTGTTACCGTTACTTCCATACTACTTTGCTACTAAATATTTTGCTACAGATACTAAGTTATCCAGGTGTGGTTGAATTGACAACTCAACTACTAATACTTGAGAATATTCTTTGGCTCCCCTTGTGTCGAATTGATAAATTTGGGTTGAAAACTCTACCCTCGAAAACTGTTGCGATCCCCTATACTTGTGGGATATCAAGACTATTTTCTGGCGCCCTTGCCGGGGAGGGTAGGACAAAATATGTCATGCAAGTTCTTTGCCATAAGGACGTACGACTATATTCGGAATACATGCCTACATTACATTGATGAACTCGAGCTAGTTCTGTTTCACCCTATGTTATAACTATTACATGAGGAATCGCATCCGGCATAATTGTCCATCATGGATCCAATGCCTACGAGCCTTTCACATATTGCTCTTTGCTTAGTTACTTTGCTGTTGCCACTGTTGCAATTACTACAAAACTGCTGTTGTTACTTTTGCTTCTGTTACCATTACTTTTATACTACTTTGCTACTAAATACTTTGCTGCAGATACTAAGTTATCCAGGTGTTGTTGAATTGACAGCTCAATTGCTAATACTTGAGAATATTCTTTGGCTCCCCTTGTGTCGAATCAATAAATTTGGGTTGAATACTCTACCCTCGAAAGCTGTTGCAATCCCCTATACTTGTGGGTTATCAAGACTATTTTTTGGCGCCGTTCCGGGGAGCATAGCTCTATTCTTTGAGTCATTTTGGATTTATATCTGCTGATCACTATGAGGAACTTGAAAGATGAAAGAATTAAGATTTATCCCCCAACTATGAGGGGAGGTAAGGAACTGCCATCTAGCTCTGCACTTGATTCTCCTTCTGTTATGAGTAAGCTTGCGACACCTAAACATGCTTCTGCTATGAATTCTGATATGTCGCATGTTGTTGATGATGACAATTCTCCTATGCATGGTACTTATGATAAACTACTTCTATGCTTGATACTACTGCCATTAGGTGAACATCTTGATGAACAACTTGCTGGGGCTAGAGAGATTGAAATTCTTGAAACTGATATTATTGATGATAGTGATGATGAAGGTTCTCCCCCTAAATATGAATTGCCTATTGTTCCTGAGGGTTATGTTATGGATGAAGAAACTGCTAGAGATTTTCTTGCTTGCAATGATAGATCCGATCTTAGGAAATTACTAGCTAAGCTTAAACAAAAGTGTCTGAATGCTAGAATGAAATATGACCCTACTCTTGCTACTTCACCTATCTATGTTATTGATAAGGATTATGATTTCTCTGTCGATCCTGAGATAATTACTCTGGTTGAATCTGATCCTTTTTAGGCTATGAATCTGAAACTGTTGTGGCACATCTGTCACATCCCTAGCTTCTGGTAATGCACTAGGCTAGACCTCTTGCTGCATCATGTTTAAATTCAAATGAAATTTGAATTGAGGAATTTTCAAAGCCTCAGAAACCTCTAAAAATAACCAACAATTAAATCTTCTCAAATGTGTCCAAGAAAATGTTCCTGATATCCTCTGGAAATATTGGCAAGAGGTAAAATCCAAACCAATATTTTTGGTGTCTCAGAAACATTTAATTTGGGCATTTGAATTAAATCAATAATTATTTGAATTGGATTTATATCTACTATTAAATAAATATAGGTCCAATAATTCTGAAATATTTTGTGGAGCATTGTTTTAATTCTTTTAGCTCCTAAAAATATTGTCAGAAGCAAAATAAATTGAATTGGTTTCAAAACCAAATTCAAAACAAACCTGCAAAATAGAAAACTGAAATAATTAGAAAAAGACAGAGAGAGAAGAGAAACCTTACCTGGCGCCACCACCGGCCCAGCTCCCCCAGCCGGCCCAGCCCACCTCCTCCTCCTTCCTCCTCTGCCAGGAGGACGAACAGAGGCGAGGCGTGGCGCTCGCCGACGCTGCCTCGGCCACCTCCTGCTTCCCCCCTAGCCACCTCCTGCTTCCTCTCGTTGCCCTGGACCCCGTCCGCGACGCCACGAACCCCCCCCCCCCCAGGCCTCTCACTCTCTCCCCGAGCTCCTCTCCTCCTCTGGCTCTCTCGCGCGCAGCCACCGAACACACCCGCCGCCGCCGACGAGCTCTCTCGTGGCCACCGGCCACCCCTAGCCTCTCCGACACACCCACGAGCTCCGCCTCGACCCCCTCCTTCCTCCCCACCGACCCACGGCCCTCTGGAAGCCCTGCAACGCCGCCACCATCGCCGTTCCGTCGCCGGCCACCGAAGCTCCCCTCCGTCGATTCGCCGGACCCCGTGCCTCCCCTGCCTCGCCAGCAGCACCAGAAGAACCGCGGTGAGCCGCTGCATCGTTTTCCCCATGCCTCGTTGACTAATTCGCCCCCTGGCCGCTCCCTCCACCGGAGCCGAAACGCTCCGCCGCACGGGCTCGTCGCCGGCGAAGCCCCGGTGACCAAATGGCCCCGCGCGTGCGTCCGTTGCACTCGCAACGACCCGTGGAGCAACGCTAGCGTGGCAGCTAGCTTGTTTGCAAGCCGCAGCGCTAATCCCGCACCCACCCGAGCTCCGGCAGCCGCAAAAGAGGTCGCCGCCGGCAGCTCCGGCCACCCCAGCCTCCGCCACCGCCACCGTTGGATGCGCCACTCCACCCTCTCCCCGTAGCTGCTCCCTGCGCGCCAAAAGAGCCCCTGTAGTTGGTTTCCGACGCGCACCACCGCGTCTGGCCTCGCCGGCGTCAAGCCGCCGGTGGGTCTGACCACGTTGACCACGGCGGGACCCCCCTCCCTCTCTGGGTCGATGACAGGTGGGGCCAGCCCCCCCTGTTAATTAGTTTAACTATTTTATCTTAACTACCCCCTCTGCTGACACTGACAGGTGGGCCCCCGCCATCAGGTGATTAGCTTAAGCTAATCACCACCTAATCTAACCCCAGAGCCACTGACATGTGGGCCCTAGTGCCCTAATCTTTAATTAAATTAAACTAACCCCCCTGTCTAACCTGTGTCACTGACGTGTGGCCCCCACACGTCAGGTTTGACCCTGACCGACCCCTGTTGACTTGCTGACGTCATGCCAACGTCATGCTGACGCAATATTCATTTACTGGAATTTAGTTAATTTATAAATAATCGGGAAATTCCAGAAAATAGTTAAAACTTCAATAAATCATAGAAAATTAACCGTAACTCCAAATTAAATGTTTTATATATGAAAAATTATCAGAAAAATTCAAGGAATCCATCTGTACCATTTTCATGCATGTTAGAACAACTTATAGCTGCTGTTTAGCACAAATCAATTAAATGGCATTTGAATAATCACATGGAGTTTGAATTTGAATTTTATATTCAAACCAACTTCATTTAATCTGTTGCTAGTTGCATTAGCTCAAAACACATTCATATTGCCATGTCATGAGCATGCATCATATTGTGCATTGCATTGATTGTATTTCTTCCTTGTTGCCGGTATTTGTCCCCTCTCGATAGACGTGATACCGATGATGTGATCGTTGACACTGATGAAGACTCAATGTTATCTTCAGAAGTGCCAGGCAAGCAAAACCCCCTTGTTCATTCCGATAAAATCCCACTCTCTCGCTCCTGCTCTCTTTTACTGCATTAGGACAACAACGACATATTTGTTACTTGCTGCGGTAGCTGAACCCCTTTATCCTTTGCATGACCTGTCATTGCCACAGTAAATAGATGAAACCCACTAGCATGAGTAGGAGTTGTTTGAGCCCTGATGTGCCTACTCATTCATGCTTGTTTGTCATGCCTGCTACTGCTTAGAGTTGAGTCAGGTCTGATTCATCGGGGATGAATCAGAGGCGTGTGAACATGTCCTACTGTGTGTGAGCTAAGTGTGTGAACACGATTTGGTAAAGGTAGCGGTGAGAGGCCATGTAGGAGTACATGGTGGGTTGTCTCATTGCAGCCGTCTTCAGGAACTGAGTTCTGTGTCTGTGATCCATGACCAGTTACTACCACACATTGGGTTCCGGTAACTCGACCCCTCTCGACTTATTAATCAACATGATCTCTGTCCAGGAGTTGCAACTAGTTTCTGGTGTTTGTAGGTAGTGTTAGTAGTCTACCAAGTGGCACCCAGTACAGGTGGGCTTGGGACAGACTAGGCACAGTGGCACGGTGTACCAAGCGTACATCCACCCGTCGAGGTGGGCTTGGGAACCCTGCACACATCGTTTGGGGCCGTGAGCGACACCCCGGCCGGATCTCCTTGCGGATGGAACCCGAATAGGCGATAAACCTGGACGAGAGACTTGTTCGGTTAGTCAGGTCGTGGCCGACTCCCTCGCCCGGCTTCCGCTTGAAGGTTGCCGAGGTACATGACGTGTACAGGGCGGTAAGTGGCGAGAGCGTGTGTGAAGAAGTACACCCCTGCAGGGTTATCATTATCTATTCGAATAGCCGGATTCCTCGGATATGGAAACGTGGACCCCTTGTACAGTTCATAGACAAGTGAAAGTGGATACTCTAAAATACGCAAGATAAGCGTGAGTGCTATGGATGGCGTTCTCGTAGGGAGACGGGAGCGGATCCATAGTGGTGTATTGATATGGTGAATATGTGGACTCGTGTGCGCCACCTCAAAGAGTTACTTGCAGTCGTAGTTCAGGATAGCCACCGAGTCAAAGCTGGCTTGCTGCAGTCAAACTCCACCATCCCCTTTGTTGATAATGATGCATGTGTAGATAGATCTGATGTAAGTCTTGCTGGGTACATTTGTACTCACGTTTGCCTATTTTATGTTTTGCAGAGAGACTTCAGTCTCACTAGTAGTTCCGCTTGGACTTCGACGTTTAGCTTGATACCTCAGCTACGATCTTGTGCCCTCGGCAGGATCTGATAGATAGTCAGGCTTTTCAGCCTTTTTCATTTATAGACGTCTGTACTCAGACATGATAGCTTCCGCTTGTGCTTTGACTTGTATGCTCTGAGTGTTGGGTCATGAGACCCATGTTTGTAATATCTCGCTCCTCGGAGCCTAATGAATAAAGTACTTGTGTCGTAGAGTCATGTTGTGATGCTTCGTTGTATTTGCACATATCGAGCATATTGTGTGTATGATTGAAATGCTTGGTATGTGTGGGATCTGACTATCTAGTTGTTTATCTTTAGTAGCCTCTCTTACCGGGAAATGTCTCCTAGTGTTACCGCTGAGCCATGGTAGCTTGCTACTGCTCTGGAACACTTAGGCTGGCCGGCATGTGTCCTTCTTCGTTCCTGTGTCTGTCTCTTCGGGGAAATGTCACGCTTTGAGTACCGGAGTCCTGTTAGCCCGCTACAGCCCGGTTTACCGGAGTCCTGCTAGCCCAGTGCTACAGCCCGGACCCATTTGCTGATGACCGACACGTTCGAAGCTGGGTCATGGATGCCTGTCCCTGTAAGTCTGTGCCACTTTGGGTTTACGACTAGTCATGTCAGCCCGGGCTCTTTATCATATGGATGCTAGCGACACTATCATATACGTGAGCCAAAAGGCGCAAACGGTCCCGGGCAAAGGTAAGGCGACACCCGTGGGGATACCGTGCGTGAGGCCGCAAAGTGATATGAGGTGTTACCGGCTAGATCGGTGTGACATCGAGTCGGGGTCCTGACAGCGTTGGTATCAGAGCTTGACTGCCTGTAGGATTACCAAGCCAAACTGGTCGAAGTTGAGTCTAGAAATTCCTTAGTTATATAAGGGAATTGATTGTGGGATGGAACGTAAGGCTCTTTTACTCCTTATACCTCATGGCCTTCTGATCTGAGTCATCATCTTCTCTTCTACGGGGATTAAGAACTAGGCTATCTCTTCTTTCTATCAGGATCACGTGTTACTAATCCGTAGACTTATAAGATTGTTGGACTTAAGTCTCAGTTCAGTTCCTACTACTTCCGTATGTTAATTGCTGATCTTGAAACCTTGATTTTGTGCTTCTGAGTGGTTATGCCACCATTTTTGTGAATGTCTCAAATCTTTTCTGAGCATTTACAGCCGTTATGCTGTCCGAGTCATCCCAGGTTTCTAAGTAGTCTGATGCAATTGCAAATCCTTTCTTCCCGTTTCAATGTTCCCATGGGCCAGATTAACCACACTAATCAGTGAGTTGAGGTACTTCGTTACCTTGACATATATGTTGGAGATATTATTGTGACCCTAGGTGTCTTAGGGGATCATCTAGTAATTAGCCAGGATTTGTGTTCCCAGTGTGATGATTCTGGCCATCATTCTCGAAAGCATCCCGTGATGCTACTTAGTAGTAGGTATTCTGCTCCTGGGTTCTTGAACCCGAGATTCACTCTACCTACTTCATGTTGTTAGTAATTGCTAGCTCCTTTAGGATATTAGTAACCTTGTGATAGTCCTCGAGGTCCGTGGTATTTCCTTCTTCCAATTACCATGAACCACTCTTGGCAGGAGTTCTTCTGGATTAAAAGATCACAATTAGAGTACTCTTGAGGAGATCTCCACTCATAAATCGTGACTCTGCCAGTTCTACCTTTCTGCATGGGTTATCCGGAAGAAATATGTTGAACTTGGTTCGACATACTAATCTATGCATCCACAACTCAGAAAGTTATATGTTCCTTTGAGTTGTTCTCTTTAGTTGCATTCTGACCCTCGTCTATCAATTGATAGTCAAGAGTATGCGTGCGTTCGTTCATCGATGCCTATGACTCTTGTGGTCTGTCAAGCCATTCCATTCCGGAATGACTAGGAGAAACAAACTCCAGTACCTCTTCCATATCTAGGATTGGGTCAAAGTAGTTGTATTCCGCAGATCAAATGCCAATCCAGCTTTTGGTTCTGCTCTACCTTGGAGTATTACATATTTTATATCGAGATTGTTATAGGAATTGCACACCATCCCATGAACTCTTGGTACAGTGATACTTCTTGCCATCACTGTTCATTCCTCGGCCCTCGTGTTGATGCAACCGGAATACCGACAAATGAATTGTGATGTGTGAAATCAATACTGCTAGCAACTCTGTTGCTTGGTAGTTAAAGGATAATAATTTCATTCTTAGTATGTTGGTTTTCGAATCATCCTTCTAAGACTGATCGTGCTACCTAGTCCTTATTTCGGTGCACCCTTCGATTGATGAGTTAGGATCTTGTCAAGTCCTCACTCATCTGATCATATCGTCTTGCCCTCAAAAGCAAGATTGTTCTCGAGCTTAGTAACATACCGGTGGTTCGTGACTTTCCAAATATCTTCTTGGAGGTGTTACCGGGTTGTCACCTGACCGCTATGTTGAGTTCGTGATCAAGTTGGTTTCTTGTGAACCACCTTCTCTCCAAGAATCGGTGTTAGATATCCCTGAGCTAGTTGGTTAAGCTAGACAACAACTTGGAGAGTTGGAAGATAAAAGCTTGTCTGACTTAGTTCGTTCCAAAGGGATATTCTTGTGTAGTGTGTGTTGAAGAAAGATGATATCTTCATCGATTGGTCCTTGTGATCAGTTGCTGGACCTATTGTCTTATCAATCCTTTGATTTGAGTGTGGGCTATCGTCAAATCAAATCAGTACCAACGATGCTCGTAATGTTGTCTTATTCGTGGTGGATCCCTCGAGCATACACCATTACATCTTTGGTCTGACCAATACTATCACCTTGATCACATAGTTATGGAATTCCATCTCCATGGGAATCTGGATGAATTGTTGCTGAGCCCATTGGCAACATCCTTATCTCCTCCATGATGTTGTTGAACATTAAGCTAGTGTTGGAAACTTTTGAAAGCATTTTCTTCATGCTAGCTCATGAAGTATTTGTTTGATGAAAGGAGTGACTTTCTCTTATACACGTGCATTTGGTGAAAGTTGCCGCCGTGAATTTGAGAAAGTTAGTTCTGCTTCCTCTGGAATCATCCCAAGTCAGTCATACACATGTGCGAAGTATTCTGTGGTCTGGAGACTTGCAACCTTCATTCTATATGTATCCCTAGCACACCAAGCCACTGATTGATTTGTTCAAGGTAAAGGAGTTGCTGTGCAAATACTAGTTCCTGCACAAGATTCCTATATCCTCAATGATGGTTCCCAACCAGAACTCGGTAGTGTTTTATTGTAAGACTACCATGTGGGCATGCTTGTCTGGGACAACGTGTTTCACATGTTTGTAGCAGAACCAGCTCATGTTTTGGAGCTTGCTATCGTAGTTCATTTCCTGAGAATCTCGCAACGTCATCTCGTCGATTTGTGTTGCAAACTTTCATTTTTCTTCCTAGACTCGATGAGTCTGGAATATCCTGACACCAACCAGATCTGAGTCTCAGGCAGATATGATGGTTGGAATATTTCCCAAGAACTATAATATTGGTTCCTCGATAACCGGTAAAGTGGATGTCGTGGCCAACACACCCAGCCGGAAGACTTATTATTGTAGTATCTTGTTTGAGGAAGTTGGCCACCTCCCCATAAGGATTTCGTAGGATTTACCTCTGTAACTGTTCCTTATGGATTCTATTGCTCCCGAAGTCCGACCTTTACTTGATGTTCTAGTTATCAAACCATATCTATGAATAGGTTACACTAGCACGTCAAGGAGAACATTAGAAGCGGAGTGCTAAATGTCTCTCGGTCGATCATCCAGATTTTGTTTCCTTGGCCTCGCTAGGGTGAAACCTGAGTTGATGTTATCTTCCTATGCATCTGCATCGTCCATCGTTGTTCATCATGGTGGTATGTTGTGTTGCCAGGATCCTTCACACGGATGTTGGTAAAACCTTGATGATTGTGGAAATGCTCAAGTTCTTGAGAGCACACACAAGCGCTACGTGTTATCATCGGCACTAACTGGGTTTGCTCTCAGTTCCCTCGGCAATGCTATGATCCTTTCAAACAGTGAATTCGCTCTCTATTGTTGGGTTCTTCCCCAGTCACCAGAATCATTCCCAGCATTTGCATTTTGTTCCCAGCTTGCACCGCCAATGTGCCATTCTACCATGGGTCTCTTCCATTTCCGGTGATGAGCAAACTCATCCATTACGTTGTCTTCAACAAGGTAATCCACATCATCCAAGTCCGAGTATGCCATTCTACCGACCCCCTCCAAACGATCGCTCGAGAATTGTCTTAGGCTGGTTTAAAGAGTTTCAATGATCTCTGAATCAAAAGTAATTCTTTTTGCCACTTAAGGAAATATCTCTACGAGTCACCTTCCCTAAGGTGTATCGTTATGGTATTAAGGCAACTCAACTCCTCGCTACGTGGACAATCGTTCACCACCTTCTTAGGTGTGGAATTGTTGTCTACCTAGTGAACCTTCGTCATCTGCCTCACTCCATTCTTATGGATGTGTGCTTCGTCCCTCAGCTCGAGAGATGTTGCTATGTCTCATTCCGTGAGTTAATCCTGAGTTGTTCGACCTCCGAGAAGAACGATTCTTTTAGGGTCTTTCCTTTCCTCTCGTTGTCATGTTAGTTGGAGTTCTCAGAGCAAGACTTCGAGAAAATGATGGTGAACAAATCAACGTTCAGTTGAAGTGCAACCTGGATCGTGAAGATTATACTAGTTGCGTTTACCTTTCACCTTACCCTACGCTTGAATCTCGAGACGAGATTCTTGTTTAGTGGGGGTGAGTTGTCACATCCCTAGCTTCTGGTAATGCACTAGGCTAGACCTCTTGCTGCATCATGTTTAAATTCAAATGAAATTTGAATTGAGGAATTTTCAAAGCCTCAGAAACCTCTAAAAATAACCAACAATTAAATCTTCTCAAATGTGTCCAAGAAAATGTTCCTGATATCCTCTGGAAATATTGGCAAGAGGTAAAATCCAAACCAATATTTTTGGTGTCTCAGAAACATTTAATTTGGGCATTTGAATTAAATCAATAATTATTTGAATTGGATTTATATCTACTATTAAATAAATATAGGTCCAATAATTCTGAAATATTTTGTGGAGCATTGTTTTAATTCTTTTAGCTCCTAAAAATATTGTCAGAAGCAAAATAAATTGAATTGGTTTCAAAACCAAATTCAAAACAAACCTGCAAAATAGAAAACTGAAATAATTAGAAAAAGACAGAGAGAGAAGAGAAACCTTACCTGGCGCCACCACCGGCCCAGCTCCCCCAGCCGGCCCAGCCCACCTCCTCCTCCTTTGTCCTCTTCCTCCTCTGCCAGGAGGACGAACAGAGGCGAGGCGTGGCGCTCGCCGACGCTGCCTCGGCCACCTCCTGCTTCCCCCCTAGCCACCTCCTGCTTCCTCTCGTTGCCCTGGACCCCGTCCGCGACGCCACGCACCCCCCCCAGGCCTCTCACTCTCTCCCCGAGCTCCTCTCCTCCTCTGGCTCTCTCGCGCGCAGCCACCGAACACACCCGCCGCCGCCGACGAGCTCTCTCGTGGCCACCGGCCACCCCTAGCCTCTCCGACACACCCACGAGCTCCGCCTCGACCCCCTCCTTCCTCCCCACCGACCCACGGCCCTCTGGAAGCCCTGCAACGCCGCCACCATCGCCGTTCCGTCGCCGGCCACCGAAGCTCCCCTCCGTCGATTCGCCGGACCCCGTGCCTCCCCTGCCTCGCCAGCAGCACCAGAAGAACCGCGGTGAGCCGCTGCATCGTTTTCCCCATGCCTCGTTGACTAATTCGCCCCCTGGCCGCTCCCTCCACCGGAGCCGAAACGCTCCGCCGCACGGGCTCGTCGCCGGCGAAGCCCCGGTGACCAAATGGCCCCGCGCGTGCGTCCGTTGCACTCGCAACGACCCGTGGAGCAACGCTAGCGTGGCAGCTAGCTTGTTTGCAAGCCGCAGCGCTAATCCCGCACCCACCCGAGCTCCGGCAGCCGCAAAAGAGGTCGCCGCCGGCAGCTCCGGCCACCCCAGCCTCCGCCACCGCCACCGTTGGATGCGCCACTCCACCCTCTCCCCGTAGCTGCTCCCTGCGCGCCAAAAGAGCCCCTGTAGTTGGTTTCCGACGCGCACCACCGCGTCTGGCCTCGCCGGCGTCAAGCCGCCGGTGGGTCTGACCACGTTGACCACGGCGGGACCCCCCCCTCTCTGGGTCGATGACAGGTGGGGCCAGCCCCCCCTGTTAATTAGTTTAACTATTTTATCTTAACTACCCCCTCTGCTGACACTGACAGGTGGGCCCCCGCCATCAGGTGATTAGCTTAAGCTAATCACCACCTAATCTAACCCCAGAGCCACTGACATGTGGGCCCTAGTGCCCTAATCTTTAATTAAATTAAACTAACCCCCCTGTCTAACCTGTGTCACTGACGTGTGGCCCCCACACGTCAGGTTTGACCCTGACCGACCCCTGTTGACTTGCTGACGTCATGCCAACGTCATGCTGACGCAATATTCATTTACTGGAATTTAGTTAATTTATAAATAATCAGGAAATTCCAGAAAATAGTTAAAACTTCAATAAATCATAGAAAATTAACCGTAACTCCAAATTAAATGTTTTATATATGAAAAATTATCAGAAAAATTCAAGGAATCCATCTGTACCATTTTCATGCATCTTAGAACAACTTATAGCTGCTGTTTAGCACAAATCAATTAAATGGCATTTGAATAATCACATGGAGTTTGAATTTGAATTTTATATTCAAACCAACTTCATTTAATCTGTTGCTAGTTGCATTAGCTCAAAACACATTCATATTGCCATGTCATGAGCATGCATCATATTGTGCATTGCATTGATTGTATTTCTTCCTTGTTGCCGGTATTTGTCCCCTCTCGATAGACGTGATACCGATGATGTGATCGTTGACACTGATGAAGACTCAATGTTATCTTCAGAAGTGCCAGGCAAGCAAAACCCCCTTGTTCATTCCGATAAAATCCTACTCTCTCGCTCCTGCTCTCTTTTACTGCATTAGGACAACAACGACATATTTGTTACTTGCTGCGGTAGCTGAACCCCTTTATCCTTTGCATGACCTGTCATTGTCACAGTAAATAGATGAAACCCACTAGCATGAGTAGGAGTTGTTTGAGCCCTGATGTGCCTACTCATTCATGCTTGTTTGTCATGCCTGCTACTGCTTAGAGTTGAGTCAGGTCTGATTCATCGGGGATGAATCAGAGGCGTGTGAACATGTCCTACTGTGTGTGAGCTAAGTGTGTGAACACGATTTGGTAAAGGTAGCGGTGAGAGGCCATGTAGGAGTACATGGTGGGTTGTCTCATTGCAGCCGTCTTCAGGAACTGAGTTCTGTGTCTGTGATCCATGACCAGTTACTACCACACATTGGGTTCCGGTAACTCGACCCCTCTCGACTTATTAATCAACATGATCTCTGTCCAGGAGTTGCAACTAGTTTCTGGTGTTTGTAGGTAGTGTTAGTAGTCTACCAAGTGGCACCCAGTACAGGTGGGCTTGGGACAGACTAGGCACAGTGGCACGGTGTACCAAGCGTACATCCACCCGTCGAGGTGGGCTTGGGAACCCTGCACACATCGTTTGGGGCCGTGAGCGACACCCCGGCCGGATCTCCTTGCGGATGGAACCCGAATAGGCGATAAACCTGGACGAGAGACTTGTTCGGTTAGTCAGGTCGTGGCCGACTCCCTCGCCCGGCTTCCGCTTGAAGGTTGCCGAGGTACATGACGTGTACAGGGCGGTAAGTGGCGAGAGCGTGTGTGAAGAAGTACACCCCTGCAGGGTTATCATTATCTATTCGAATAGCCGGATTCCTCGGATATGGAAACGTGGACCCCTTGTACAGTTCATAGACAAGTGAAAGTGGATACTCTAAAATACGCAAGATAAGCGTGAGTGCTATGGATGGCGTTCTCGTAGGGAGACGGGAGCGGATCCATAGTGGTGTATTGATATGGTGAATATGTGGACTCGTGTGCGCCACCTCAAAGAGTTACTTGCAGTCGTAGTTCAGGATAGCCACCGAGTCAAAGCTGGCTTGCTGCAGTCAAACTCCACCATCCCCTTTGTTGATAATGATGCATGTGTAGATAGATCTGATGTAAGTCTTGCTGGGTACATTTGTACTCACGTTTGCCTATTTTATGTTTTGCAGAGAGACTTCAGTCTCACTAGTAGTTCCGCTTGGACTTCGACGTTTAGCTTGATACCTCAGCTACGATCTTGTGCCCTCGGCAGGATCTGATAGATAGTCAGGCTTTTCAGCCTTTTTCATTTATAGACGTCTGTACTCAGACATGATAGCTTCCGCTTGTGCTTTGACTTGTATGCTCTGAGTGTTGGGTCATGAGACCCATGTTTGTAATATCTCGCTCCTCGGAGCCTAATGAATAAAGTACTTGTGTCGTAGAGTCATGTTGTGATGCTTCGTTGTATTTGCACATATCGAGCATATTGTGTGTATGATTGAAATGCTTGGTATGTGTGGGATCTGACTATCTAGTTGTTTATCTTTAGTAGCCTCTCTTACCGGGAAATGTCTCCTAGTGTTACCGCTGAGCCATGGTAGCTTGCTACTGCTCTGGAACACTTAGGCTGGCCGGCATGTGTCCTTCTTCGTTCCTGTGTCTGTCTCTTCGGGGAAATGTCACGCTTTGAGTACCGGAGTCCTGTTATCCCGCTACAGCCCGGTTTACCGGAGTCCTGCTAGCCCAGTGCTACAGCCCGGACCCATTTGCTGATGACCGACACGTTCGAAGCTGGGTCATGGATGCCTATCCCTGTAAGTCTGTGCCACTTTGGGTTTACGACTAGTCATGTCAGCCTGGGCTCTTTATCATATGGATGCTAGCGACACTATCATATACGTGAGCCAAAAGGCGCAAACGGTCCCGGGCAAAGGTAAGGCGACACCCGTGGGGATACCGTGCGTGAGGCCACAAAGTGATATGAGGTGTTACCGGCTAGATCGGTGTGACATCGAGTCGGGGTCCTGACAACATCTTACTAAGTTAAATGATATAGCCACCCTGTTCACTAATGATGTGAAAACTCGCTACTACTATATCCTTAATATATTTCCGTTCTCATTAAAGGGTGATGCTAAAACTTGGTTTAACTCTCTTGATCCTGGTTGTGTGCGTAGTCCCCAGGATATGATTTATTACTTCTTTGCTAAATACTTCCCTGCTCATAAGAAACAAGCTGCTTTAAGAGAAATATATAATTTTGTGCAAATTGAAGAAGAGAGTCTCCCACAAGCTTGGGGGAGGCTTCTCCGTACTTAACGCTTTGCCTGATCATCCTCTCAAGAAAAATGAAATACTTGTTATCTTTTATAATGGACTAACCGATGCTTCCAGAGACCACCTGGATAGTTGTGCCGGTTATGTTTTCAGGGAACTGTGAATCAAGCTGAATTGTTATTGAATAATATGTTGACTAATGAAAACAATTGGACACTTCCTGAGCCAATCCCTGAGCCAATTCCTGAGCCAACTCCTAAGCCAACTCCAAAGAAAAGAGGTGTTCTATTTCTCAGTCCTGAAGATATGCAAGAGGCAAAGAAATCTATGAAAGAAAAAGGTATTAAAGCTGAAGATGTTAAGAATTTACCTCCTGTTGAAGAAATACATGGCCTGAACATACCACATATTGAAGAAATGCATGGTCTTGATAACCCGATATAGGTAGTAAAGGTAAATTCTCTCTATAGATATGATAAAGTTGAAATCCCGTCTACTAAGTTTGCTAGCCATTGCTTGGATGAATTTGATGACTTTATGGCTAGACAAGAAAATTTCAATGCTTATGTTGGTAGACAATTGAAGAGTAATGCTTATATGATTGGACACTTGAGTGATTATATGGCTAGAGTTAAGGGTTAACTTAAGCTCATTAGTAAACATGCTTCTATGGTTACCACTCAAGTAGAACAAGTGCTTAAAGCTCAAAATGATTTGCTCAATGCTTTGAATAATAAACCTGACTTTGTTGTTAGAGTAGCAACTAGAACGGGTAGAATGACTCGGGAACCTTTGTATCCTGAGGGCCACCCTAAGAGAATTGAGCAAGATTCTTAGAGAAATAATGTTGATGCACCTAGTCCTTCAAAAAGAAGAAGAAGAAAAATGATAGGACTTTCCATGCTTCTAGTGAACCTGTTGTAGACACATCTAAGAATCCAAATGATACTTCTATTTCTGATGCAGAAACACAATCTGGTGATGAACATGAACCTAGTGATAATATTAATAATAATGTTCATGTTGATGCTCAACCTAGCAATAACAATGATGTAGAGGTTGAACCTGCCATTGATCTTGATAACCCACAATCAAAGAATCAACGTTATGATAAGAGAGACTTTGTTGCTAGGAAGCACGGTAAAGAAAGAGAACCATGGGTTCAGAAAACCATGTCCTTCCCTGCTAAACCATCCAAGAAAAAGGATGATGAGGATTTTGAACGCTTTGCTGAAATGATTAGACCTATCTTTTGCGTATGCGTGTGACTGATATGCTTAAATTGAATCCTTATGCTCAGTACATGAAAGATATTATCACAAATAAGAGAAAGATACCGAAAGCTGAAATTTCCACCATGCTTGCTAATTACACTTTTAAAGGTGGAATACCAAAGAAACTTGGAGATCCATGAGTACCAACTATACCATGCTCCATTAAAAGAGACTATGTTAAAACTACTTTATGTGATCTTGGAGCCAGTGTTAGTGTTATGCCTCTCTATTTATATCATAAACTTGAATGGAATAAGTTGACACCTACTGAATATCTTTGCAAATGGCCGATAAATCAACTGCTATACCTGTCGGTATTTGTGAGGATGTGTCTGTTGTGGTTGGAAATGTTACTATCTTAAAGGACTTTGTTATTCTTGATATTCCCGAGGACGATAGTATGTCGATTTTCCTAGGTAGACCCTTTTTGAATACTGCAGGGGCTGTTATTAATTGCAAAAAAGGCAATGTCACTTTTCATGTTAATGGTATTGAGCATACGGTACACTTTCCGAGGAAACAACCTCAAGTTCACAGTATCGATTCTATTGGAAAAATTCCAACTATTATTATTGGAGGCTTTAAATTTCCTCTTCCTACTGTCAGGAAGAAATATGATATTCTTATTATTGGGGATGTGCATATCCCCATTGAGGTAACCTAGTGTTATTCGAAATTTCTCCGATTTCATGCGATTCGGAATGAGTTTGTTAACAAGACTTGATCAACCTTGTTAGTGGATTCCTTTTGATGAGCATGAGATGGATGAAGTTAGAAGGCACAACCTTCTGTACCCTCTTTTTACTTTCTGTAATTTATATTAAATAAAGAAAAAATAGTATCTTCTAACTGTTTTCTGAATTATCCATGCAATAAAAAAATACCCCGAAAATAAAAGTTCTCCAAATGCCCTGAAAATTACATATGATTTTTTTTGGAATATTTGTGAATATCTAGCACTGAGAACACAGCAGGGGGAGCAAGCACCTGGCCACGAGGGTCCAGGGCGCGCCCACCCCCATGGGGTGCGCCTCCCTGCCTCATGGGCCCACGGTGGCCCCCTCCACTTATTCCTGCACCCACACTCTTCTTCTTCCTCCCAAAAAATCACTATCCAGCTCAAGCATGAGTTCTAGCTCATTTTGCTGCCATTATTCGATCTCCTTGCTCAAAGCTCCATTCACAAACTGCTTTGGGGGATTGTTCTTTGGTATGAGACTCCTCCAATGGTCCAATTAGTTTTTGTTCTAGTGATTTATTCATTGTAAATTTTTGTTGCTAAGGTGACCCTATTCTTGAGCTTGCATGTCAAATTTATATGGTCCCAAGCAGTTCTAATGCATGATATAGTCTCTAGGCACTTGTGGGAGTAGTTGCTACCAATTTTATTGAGTTTGGTTCACTCTTATTTGGAGTTACTAAAATTTTCAGAAATTTTTCAGAGGAAGAAATATGTCTAGGAAAATGAACCACGGTTGTTCTTCAAGGAAGCAAGGACCCAGGCTCGCAATACATGAGCAGGATGATGAACCAACGAGGGAAGCTTGCGTGCGGCCTTGTGAATGGCCGTCAGAGGAGGTTATGGTCAAAGCAGCCATCAAGGATGAATTTGATGCATATGTGCGTAATGCTGATCTTGAGAACTTCATGCAAGATAAGTGCCCTCAATACTACCATTTAACTGATTCCTTTGTGAGAAGGTTCAAATTCATATCTTCGCACAATTCTCACACTATTTTATTTGATCTCTATGATAAATCATATACCATGGACCTAGAAGATTTTACTACTGCTTGTAAACTACCGCAATGGGGTAGTGCTAGTGAACCTCGCAAATCCGAATATAAAGATTTTCTTGCTAATATCACTGTGGGGGAATCTAGAGAAATAACACAAGCTACCATAGGGAGCATTCATTTTCCTGCTATACATTATTTTGCTCTCTTCATATGTAGATGCATCAACGGTAAAGATGAAGCTTGTCACATGTGTGTTCCAAATCTTAGTGTTCTCAAGAGTGCTGTATTAGGAGATAAACAATATAACTTGGGAGCCACTGTTGCACGTAGGTTGCATAATAATGGTTTAATTCGAGACTTGTTTGGTGGGATTTATGCAACCCGTGTAGCTAATTTTCTTGAGATACCCATACATGAAGGGGATATGGAGTTGCCCTATGCTTATTTAGATCATGACGCCATGGTTAGCCATCAGTTTCTTGAGAGGAATGAACAATTTCTCCAATACCGACTAACCTTTGACAGACGTCGCACTGTCCATGTTGCTCTCCCTACTCCTGGTTTATTTGACTTCCAGGAAAAAAGGAGATATTTTATAACCAGGGAGGAGGCGAACGAGTATGAGAGGAGGACGGAGGCAGCCCGTCTCCAAGCTGCAGTTCGTGAGGCGATGGCTACTACATCTGAGTACGACCCCAGTTACAACTTTGGATATCCGCCAGGCGATCCATGGGCATAGACTAACTTAGGCCAAAAGCCTAAGCTTGGGGGAGTACATATTCCTCACCGACTATACATTCATGTTCACACACTCATGCTAGTTGTCGGTGCTCATACTTTTTCATTGTACTTTTTCATTGTACTAAAAACCAAAAAATTAGTTGTAGCTTTTAGCTAGTTTACTTTCCATGCTTGTAGTAGTACTAATTAAAAGAAAACCCAAAAAGATTACTCGTTCTTCTTTTGCTTGTTGGGAGCTTTCCCGTGTAAATAGTTTTATTTCTTTTCTTTTCTTTGGTGGTCGAGAGGAGAAGACCATGATGAAAATCTTGAGTGGCGCTCATATGCATTGTTGATTCATTTAATCAAGAGCCCATGTTACTTTGTCTTCCCCCTTGAATTGAATGCTTGCAGATTCCAGCTTAGTCCAATGCACATGCACTATTATTATTATACACACCGTTCGGTCGTGTAAGTGAAAGGCAAGAAAGACGATATATGATGGACTAATTGAGATGAGAGAAGCTGGTATGACCTCGACCTCTCTTGTTTTTGTAAATAGGATTAGTCCATCGTTCCTGATTCAGCCTATTATGTATAAACATGTTTGCAATGAAAATTAGAGATTATAGTTGCTTATGCCATGCTTAATTAGCTAGGAGCTTATAATGGTTTACCTTGCGTGCCAACATGCTATTAAAATGGTTGTGATGTGGTATGATAGGGTGGTATCCTCCATTGAATGATTCGAGTGACTTGACTTGGCACATGTTTACAGATGTAGTTGAAACAATCAACATAGCCTTCATGATATTTATGTTCATGATGGATTATATCCTACTCATGCTTGCACTCAGTGTTGATTAATTTTAATGCATGTTCATGGCTGTTGTCGCTCTCTTGTTGGTCGCTTCCCATTCTCTTTCTAGCCTTCACTTGTACTAAGCGGGAATACTGCTTGTGCATCCAAAATCCATAAACCCCAAAGTTATTCCATATGAGTCCACCATACCTTCCTATATGCGGTATCTACCTGCCATTCCAAGTAAATTTGTATGTAGCAACCTCCAAATCTTCAAATGAAATTATGTTTTGTATGCTCGAACAGCTCATGTATCAACTAGGGCTGTCAGTATCTTCCATGCTAGGTGGGTTATTCCCAAGAGGAGTGGACTCCGCTCCTCACTCATGAGAAAACAGCTGGTCACCGGGATGCCTAGTCCCATGCTCAACTTTAATTAAAATAATTGCAAACAAAACTCCCCCAGGATTATTGTTAGTTGGAGGCACCAGTTGTTTCGGGCAAGCCATGAATTGATGCTTGTTGGTGGCGGGGGAGTATAAACTATACCATTCTGTTTGGGAACCGCCTATAATGTGTGTATCATGGAAGATATCGAGATCTCTCAGTTGATATGTTGATATTGAAAGTATACCGCTCAAAATATTATTTATCTCTATTTCAAAATCGAGCCTCTACAAATCCCTGCTTTCCTCTGCGAAGGGCCTATCTATTTACTTTTATGTTGAGTCATCACCCTCTTATTAAAAAGCATCCGACGGAGAGCACCGCTATCATTTGCATGCATTACTATTATTTTATGTTGGGTATGACTATGACTGGATCTCTTTTACCATGAATTACAATGTTTAGTCAGTCCTTGATCTTCAAAGGTGCTCTGCATTTATGTATTGCGGTCTCAGAAAGGGCTAGCGAGATACCATCTTGTTATATCATATTATGATTGTTTTGAGAAACTGTTGTCATCTGAGATTTATTATTATTGCTCGCTAGTTGATTATCCCATTGATATGAGTAAACATGAGACCTAAGTGTTATTGTGAATATGGTTAGTTCACAATCTTTGCTGAAAACTTGAATGCTGGCTTTACATATTTGCAACAACAAGAGCAAACAGAGTTTGTAAAAGTTTTTCTTTATCACTTTCAGTTTGTCAACTGAATTGCTTGAGGACAAGCAAAGGTTTAAGCTTGGGGGAGTTGATACGTCTTCGTCGTATCTACTTTTCCAAACACTTTTGCCCTTGTTTTGGGTTCTAACTTTCATGATTTGAATGGAACTAACCCGGACTGACGTTGTTTTTAGCAGAACTATCATGGTGTTATTTTTGTGTAGAAATAAAAGTTCTCGGAATGACCTGAAAATCCACGGAGCAACTTTTTGGAATTAATAAAAAATACTAGCGAAAGAATTAGCACCAGGGCCCACACCCTGTCCACGAGGGTGGGGGCGCGCCCCCCTAGAGCGCGCCCCCTACCTCGTGGGCCCCCGGAAGCTCCACCGACCTCAATTCCAACTCCATATATTCACGTTCGGGGAGAAAAAAATTAGAGAGAAAGATTCATCATGTTTGACGATACGGAGCCGCCGCCAAGCCCTAAGCTCCTCGGGAGAGCTGATCCGGAGTCTGTTCGGGGCTCCAGAGAGGGGAATCCGTCGCCGTTGTCATCATAAACCATCTTCCATCACCAATTTCATGATGCTCACCGCCGTGCGTAAGTAATTCCATCGTAGGATTGCTGGACGGTGATGGGTTGGATGAGATTTACCATGTAATCAAGTTAGTTTTGTTAGGGTTCGATCCCTAGTATCCACCATATTCTGAGATTGATGTTGCTATGACTTTGCTATGCTTAATGCTTGTCACTAGGGCCCGAGTGCCATGATTTCATATCTGAACCTATTATGTTTTTGTGAATATATGTGAGTTCTTGATCCTATCTTGCAGGTCTATAGTCACCTATTATGTGTTATGATCCGACAACCCCGAAGTGACCATAATCGGGACCACTCTTGGTGATGACCGTAGTTTGACGAGTTCATGTATTCACTAAGTGTTAATGGTTTGGCCCAGTACTCTATTAAAAGGAGGCCTTAATATCCCTTAGTTTCCATAAGCACGTATGACTATATTCAAAATACATGCCTACATTACATTGATGAACTGGAGCTAGTTCTGTGTCACCCTATGTTATAACTATTACATGAGGAATCGCATCCGACATAATTATCCATCACTGATCCAATGCCTACGAGCTTTTCACATATTGCTCTTTGCTTAGTTACTTTGTCGTTGCCACTGTTACAATTACTACAAAACTGTTGTTGTTACTTTTGTTGTTGTTACCGTTACTTCCATACTACTTTGCTACAAAATACTTTGCTGCAGATACTAAGTTATCCAGGTGTGGTTGAATTGACAACTCAACTGCTAATACTTGAGAATATTCTTTGGCTCCCCTTGTGTTGAATCAATAAATTTGGGTTGAATACTCTACCCTCGAAAACTGTTGCGATCCCCTATACTTGTGGGTTATCACAGGCAGGCAAATCTGGGTACGCCATTCCCAGAACACCGACAGTAGTCCCCAGGCCCAAGGCACACTCGTACTTGGCTTCGAGGCGAAGCCAAAGGGCAAGTGCGGAGCACCGCGGGCCCTAAAAGCCTGCGGCCTTGGGTGACGTGTGGTGATTGTTGGGACGTGGGCGTGTCCACTTCCCCGCATAACCTTGGCAACCGTTCCTGGTTGAAAAAAGGCTGGAGCCTACCACTAAGCCTTAATTGCCTTCCTTTCATCTTGCTCCAGATCCCCTTCTCCCTCTGCATCGAAAACCTCCAGATATGCCGAACCTCTCCACCAAGCTCACACCCAATGGCCACCGAGAAGGCGAAATCTTTGACCCCGACCGCGCACTTGGCTCCTTGGTTCGAGCCAGCCTGAGCTCGTCCACTATCACTAAAGAGAAGCCTGTTTGTCCAGTTGACGGTGGACAACAGTGACGAGGGGGGGAGATGGCGCTCCGAGTCGGCTCCACCAAGCCGGAATCCCTAGGTGGCACCTTCTACCCCTTCTTCCTGCACAACGTCCTTGCCGGGCTGGTTCCTCCTTTCTCCAGCTTCTTCTATACCATCCTCCGCCATTACTGGCTCCATGCCCTCCATCTTCATCCCAACTCCGTCCTCCTCCTGTCAATCTTTGCCTTCTACTACGAGGCATTCGTGGGGGTGATGCTCTCTGTCACACTATTCCGCCACTTCTTCTACCTCCGGACAAACAGCGACCAGTACTCTGGGTGCGCTGGCTTCATTGCTGCCAACAGCAGCAAAGCAATCTCTCGTGCCGGGAAGAAGGTGGAGGACTTCTGGAACAAGTGGATCTTCCTGGACGCCAAGCGCTCCCACGCTTGGCTGGAGCCGCCGACTCCCCGGGAAGGATGGGCTCACGAGAAGCTCACTGATTCCCGTGTGGAGCCACTGCTGGAGAAGATGATGGCTGACCTGCAGGCGGAGAGACTAACGGGGGCCATGATCGTCTGGGAGTTCCTGACACAACGCCTGGCGCCTCTCCAGGCACACTCGCGCCCCCTGTGGAAATTCGCGGGCGCGGAAGACAATCTCCAGTTGCACCTTGATGACTTGTCCGATGAGGAGCTGGGCAAGGATATGCGCACCTTGCTTCGGAAGGAGCAGGGTGGCCCCCCGGACAGCCATCTCCCACTGTACCATTGTGAGGATGGTGAGAAGATAGCCGCAGCCATGCCTGTCTTCAATGCGCGGGGGCTCGTGCCGCTGGAGCCTTCTCTGCCTCCATGTTCCCCAGTGCTGGTGTCCTCCAGTGATCCCTTCTCGGAAGCCACCTTGGAGGGTGCGGGAGAGACTTATCCCTGAAGGTAGAGCAAGCTCCTCCGTGCCCTCTCTGATGACGACACCGACGAGAACCCAGTCAGGGAGTCGTCGTGCTCCGTTGGGGTCACCACGAGATCTGGGGGGCCCCTCTGAGGAGGCTGAAGCAGGGGGTCCCGAAGAGGGACAAGTCGGTGCTGATCCCCCGAGGCGCCGCCCCTGTTTCGTTGCCGGCATCCTCTGTAGAGCCGCCCATGTTCTCATCCGCCCCTGAGAGTGCAGCATTGCACGTCCCTGGGAATCTGGCGCTCCTGGGCAGGAGGAAATACATCGTCGAGGACCAGTAAGTGTATCTCTTTGCCCTTGCTCTTTGATTTTGATGTAATACTCAAACTCTTCATCTTGATGTCAGGCTGACATGGTGGCAAAGAGGAGGAAGGAGGACGCTAGAGCCCACTAAGCCAAGTGTCCTGCTGTAGTCGCGGTGGCTCTGGCCCAGAAGGACGGGACTTCCCCTTACGCTACTGCGGCGGTGTCGCCCTCCCGAAGCTCTGGGGCCCAGCCTTAGGAGGAGAGAACTCATGCGGCCGAGCTGACTCCGGAAGTGCTCGCCCTCAGCTCGTCTGCTAAGGGCCCGAAGGCTCCAGAGCCCCCGGCCCTCTCTGTCGCTGCTGCTTCGCCAGTCCTGACGTCGGTGACGTCTCCTCTCCCATCTAGCACATCGTCGTGCTGTGGTTCTGCTGCCGCACCTGGTGCTCGGGAAGAGGCCCTGTCGGTGTCAAAACCGGCAGATCTCGGGTAGGGGGTCCCGAACTGTGCGTCTAGGCGGATGGTAAAAGGAGACAAGGGACACGATGTTTTACCCAGGTTCGGACCCTCTTGATGGAGGTAAAACCCTATGTCCTGTTTGATTAATATTGATGATGTGTATTACAAGAGTGGATCTACCACGAGATCAAGGAGGCTAAAACCCTAGAAGCTAGCCTATGGTATGATTGTTGTAATGGAGGTTGTGTCCTACGGACTAAAGCCCTCTGGTTTATATAGACACCGGAGAGGGCTAGGGTTACACAGAGTCGGTTACAATGGTAGGAGATCTACATATCCGTATTGCCAAGCTTGCCTTCCACGCCAAGGAAAGTCCCATCCGGACACGGGACGGAGTCTTTGGTCTTGTATCTTCGTAGTCTTGGAGTCCGGCGGATGATGATAATCCGGCTGTCCGGACACCCCCTAGTCCAGGACTCCCTCAGTAGCCCCTGAACCTGGCTTCAATGATGATGAGTCCGGCGCGCATAATGTTTGGCATTGCAAGGCGGGTTCCTCCTTTGAATAATCCAGAGAAGATTGTGAACACCTGGATAGTGTCCGGCTCTGCAAAATAAATTCCACGTTCCACCGTAGAGAGAATAATATATACACAAGTTCAATCTGCTGACGTATTTTGCGGCATGACGTCACACCACTACCAAGCCTTTACTTGAATCGTTTTTTATTATACCACCTCGGCGCGTTTAGCGAAGCGGTTTCCTTGGCACGTCTTGTCGAAGCAGAGATCGTGTTCCCCTTATTCCGGGATTCTCATCAATACGGACGTGGATAACCTAACCGCGCCATTGATGGTGGTGCTTGGGAGATAAGCGAGTTTTACCAGGCTAGTGGGGACGCATAGTCTTCGTCCTCCTATATATAAGGGATAAGGATTCACCTTTTCACCTATGCCTTCTTCCTCCTTTGCTTATCCATCTCCGCGCACTCGAGCTCCAGCGCCCAAGTTCGCGCATCTCGCCTCGACCTTCTCCGACCATGTCCGGAGCGGGAGGTAAATGGTTGGCCTCCACCGTTAAGGAGGAGCACATCACAAAGCTGCGCAGCGCCGGATACCTTTCTGGCGACGTCACGCATCGGCTGCCCGACGAGGGGCAGCTCATCCCCACCCCAGGCCCCATGAGAGGGTCGTTTTCCTCCCCCACTTCCTCCGCGGACTGGGCTTTCCACTTCACCCCTTTGTCCGGGGGCTCATGTTCTACTACGGCCTGGATTTCCATGATCTGGCGCCGAACTTCATCCTCAACATCTCGGCGTTTATCATCGTGTGCGAGGCCTTCCTCTGCATCTAGCCCCACTTCGGCTTGTGGCTCAAGACCTTCAATGTCAAGCCAAAGGTAGTGAAGGGCACTCAAGCGGAGTGCGGAGGCGCCATGTTGGGCAAGATGCCCAACGTCCTTTGGTTCGAAGGGGCCTTCGTGGAATCCGTCAAGGGGTGGCAGTCGGGGTGGTTCTATATCACCGAGCCGCGCGACCCTACGTGGGCGGCGGCCGCCGAGTTCAGATCTGGTATCCCTACACAGCTCACCTCCTGGGGTAATTCGAAGGAGCTAACGGGACTCCAAGCCTGTATCCAGAAGCTGGTGAACAAGAAGCTCAGGCTGGTTAATGTGGTCCAAGTCATGCTCGTCCGCTGGATTCTCCCATGCCAAGAGCGGGCATTCAATCTGTGGGAGTTCGATCCGGAACAGCACCAGGCGTTGAGCGGGCTCTTCGACACGATGTACGAAGGCGCCTGGAGGGTGCTGTTTAAGGGCGCCGAAGCCCCCGCATCCGCGACGGAAGATCGCGGATTTCACCCGCAGCGTCCAGCTGACGAGGTAAGTGATTCTACCCTTTACGGGACACTTGTTGTTAATAGTTCAACCCTAAGCGGGTTTTAATCTCCCTTTTCCTTTGACAGGAATGGATGAAGAAGGTCGAGCAGCTCATCTGCCCGGCTCCCATGCCAGAAGACCCAGTGGACGCCCGTCTAGCCGGGTTGCTGGTTCCGGCACCGCACGTGGTGCCGGAGAAGAAGGCCAAGAAGGTGGCCACGGGTACTCGAAAGAGTTCCCGTTTTCAGGTGTCCGACGACTCCAAGGCGGATTCCTCCCCCGAAGATGAGGAGGAGGAAGAAGACTCTCTCCCAGAGGAGGGAGAGAGAAAGAGGAAGGCCTCCCCAACAGGGGAGGCCGAAGGGTCCAAGAGGGGAAGAAGTATTCCCCCGGACAGCTCCGCCAACACCAACGTTGGCGATGAAGAGTGGCCCTCAAGGGCCAGGCCTCAGGTGAGATCGTAAGTATCCGGATCCCTAAATGGTCTGCAATTTCCTTAGTGTCACATAGTGTCCTTCTAATGCCGCATACCTCCTGCAGTCCGGCCGACGATGATCTCCCTGCTTCATCGAGCGGGTCGTTGGCTGCATCGGATGTGGAATCCATTCCGACTGCCTCCACCCCTCGCGCCGCTGAGGACGCCAAGGTGGGATCCCGGGAAGGGACCCATCAGGAGGAGGCTCCGGAGGCGCTGCAAGGCAGCCTCCCAGACTTTGCGCCGGACTCTACGCCAGAACCTGCAGTGGTTCCAAAGTCCGGCAGGCGGCCCCTTCGCAAGAAGGGCAAGACCGTGACACCGGCGGCCCCCGTCCAACCGGAGGCGCCAGACGACTTGTTGGAGGCGCTCAAAGGCGCTTCCATCGAGGAAGAACACCGCACTATCATGAGTGCGGTGATTCAGAAGGTTCGGCTCGCCAAGAGCGGGCTGACCGAAGCCTGCAGCAGCCTTCTAACAGGCTTTGAGGTAAGAAGTTAAAATTATGCAATGTAATACCGCATAGACAGTAGCCCCTGATGCTCGGTTCGGTGTTCGGAAAGAAAAGCCGGTCTGAGGATCTAAAGAAGATATACGCAGGGTTGCTAAAAAAGTGTGTCAATATGGGTTTGCAGGCTGCGCTACTGACCTCTGCCGCACTGACTGCAGAGGTCGGTGCATTGAAGCAGGATCTCGAGCAGTCCGAGCAAGAGCTCGGCCGTGCCAAGAAGCAGCTCGAGGACAAAGAAGGTGAGTAACACCACTTTGAATAGTTACCTTGCAGAAAAGGATTTAGGTTGCAATGAAAGAATAACAAGGATAACATGGGTACTGCAAGGGCCACGAACGAGGTGGCAACCCTGAAGGAGGTTGTGTCCGCGGCCGAACGCAATGCGGCCGCGGAACGGGCAGAGCGAGAGAAGCAGGAGGCACGGGTGGAGGAGGTGCGGCAAGAGCTCCAGGCTCTCATGGAGAAGCATGAGAGTTTGGAGCGCGACTCAAAGACCCGAGAGTACGAGCTCGCCTCGGCTCTCGAAAGTGCCAAGTCTGCCAAGGCCGAGGCCCGTAAGGCCCTTCAGGAGGTTGAAGATGTGAAGAAGATAGCGGCGGGTAAGGCATTTTTCATGCAAAGCAAGCATGTTAATGTAAACTACCTGACACTTACCCGAATTCGGAGCTCTCCAGGGGCGTTTGCAGATCTGCCGCGCAGTGTGTCTGATGCCGCCGCATTCTACCGTGGCGAGGAGGGGAGCTCAACGGAGAAGGTCTTCTGGTCTCAGTACGCTGAGGCCGGCCATCCGATGCCCCCTAGCAACCAACTGAAGCAGCTGGTCGAACTCCACAAGGTAGCTAAGGAGGCCATGAAGGGCCTCATAGTTCGGCTGTGGCCTGGAGAGGCCATGCCTGGGAGCTACTTCGGCCTCGTGCGGCGGCTGGTGGATGCGCGCCCCTGGGTGGAGGTCATCAAGCGCTCCGCCTGTATTGAAGGTGCTCGTCGGTCCCTTGCCCGCGCAAAGGTGCACTGGGGCAGGCTGGATGCGGAGAGGCTTCTTACTGACCCACCGCCAGTGGGCAAGGAGTATCGTACGCCCGAAATGTACTATAAGACTGTCCTGAAGGGTGCCCGCAATATTGCGGATGAGTGCCCCAGAGATGTAATTATTGAGTAAACTCGCTATGTATTATCCTGTGCGCTGAAAACTTTGTTCATATGCGCTAAGCAATGCTTGTTTAATTTAAAATATTACCTTATGTGCGGCCGTTTATAAGATCTGAGAGATGGCAAGTCGTTGGCTTCAGCCCCCAAGCCGCGAGTGCTGGGGTGTTCGGGATAAACTTGAGCACTCTTGTTCCCATTTTTGGGTCCATCTAGGGAGGCACTCAACACAACGAACAAGGCAACCGGACTTATAATGCTTGAACACTCTCACTTAGCCATAGAATTCTATAATTTTAAATTTCGGCGAAGCCCCTAGTATTCGGAAGACCGAATTCGGGGCGCTATCCACGCCTTCGTCGGACATTATCCGGTACTTTGCTCGAAGCGGCATGAGTCTTTAGGGACCCGAAAAGACCTCTCAAACAGCGACCAGTCTCTCGCCTTATCATGCCAGTCAGTTTTAGCTTTCTCCACTGAGGCGCTCGCCCAGCTCAACCGGGGCGCAATCGCAGTGGTTCTCCCAGTGCCACCTTAGCCGACAGAACGGAATGTAAGGCACCAAAACGTGGGAGCCGGGCAAACCCAACTATTGACCCAAGACATGATTCGGAGCCGATTCATATAATGCTATAAGTTCGGGGTGCCGCACTTGTGAAAGTGTTCGGGCTTATCACACCATAATGCGGGGAACATAAGCCCCCGGTGTATTCGGCCATACCAAAATATACGGGTGCAAGATGTCATTAATGAACATATGTGTAAAGTAATGCGATAACAGGCAAAAATTGCTGCACTATTTATTCGAGGAATCCTGCTGTGAGTGCGGAAGGATACAAATAGTGCGGTAAGCAAGGGATTGGACTAAATAAACATGTCCCCCTCCAGGGGTGGGCCGCAGACTGGTGTATATAATCGAATTTAATGCTCGTAATGGAGATCACCTGAGTGTTCGTCGCAGCCTTCTTCCCTCCCTGGCTGTTGCATCGTGAGTACGACGAGTTTGCCGCCGGACAGAGCCTCTGGTGAACGGAGTCCTGTGTATACAAAGAAGGAAAATAGAAAAAAAAAGTGACACACTTGTGAGCCCCTGGTGTGGTCGAGCCGCACTCTGGGTCTGTTGTGGTCGTGCCCCTCCCCCTAGGCCCATGGTATCTCCAGAGCGTAATGATGTACGCGGAGGGTTGGTCTTGCAATCATGCGAGGGCAGGGGTTGGGGCCGCATTCCTACGCGTTCTCGGAACGTGCCAGGTGGTCTTGGTTGATGTTGCTCCGGGCGCGTTTGGCCGTGTCCGGCCGTTTAACGGCCGGACTCGAAAATTGCCTTAGAAGGCTGCTCTGTACTCCTGCCGCGAGAGCCACTGTATGTTCCTCCGTTCGAAGGGAGCGTTCCGTATTTCCGTTGACCGTGATGACTCCACGAGGGCCTGGCATCTTGAGCTTGAGGTATGCGTAATGCGGCACCGCGTTGAACTTTGCAAACGCGGTTCGTCCGAGCAGAGCGTGATAGCCGCTGCGGAACGGGACTATGTCGAAGATTAACTCCTCGCACCGGAAATTGTCCGGGGATCCGAAGACCACTTCCAGTGTGACTGAGTCTGTACAATTGGCCTCAACACCTGGTATGACGCCTTTGAAGGTCATCTTTGTAGGTTTAATCCTTGAGGGGTCTATGCCCATCTTGCGCACCGTATCCTGATAAAGGAGGTTCAGGTTACTGCCGCCATCCATCAGGACTCTCGTGAGGTGAATTCCATCGACGATTGGGTCTAAAACCAATGCGGCGAATCCGCCATGGCGGATACTAGTCGGATGGTCTCTTCGATCAAAAGTGATCGGGCAAGAGGACCATGGATTGAACTTAGGGGCGACTGGCTCCATCGCATATACGTCCCTTAGTGCACGCTTCCGCTCCCTCTTGGGTATATGGGTTGTGTATATCATGTTTACCGTCCGCACTTGTGGGGGGAAACCCTTCTGTCCTCTACTGTTCGGCGGCCGGGTCTCTTCCTCGTCATCGCTACGCAGCCCCTTGTCATTGTTTTCGGCAATTAACTTGCCTGCCTGCTTGAATACCAAACAATCTCTGTTGGTGTGATTAGCTGGCTTTTCGGGGGGTGCCATGTATCTGGCATAAGCGGTCGAGTATTCGGTCCAAATTGGACGGACTCGGAGTGGTTCTTTTGAATGGCTTCTTCCGCTGACCGGGTTTAGATCCTCGAAATCCGGCGTTGACTGTCGTATCCTCCTTGTCATCGCCGTTAATGCGGCATTTATTTTTGCTTCGACGCGACCTGCCATTGTGGTCCTTAGTATCCGGACTGCCAGAATTTTTACTGAGGTTGTTGCTGCGAGCTAGCCAGCTATCCTCTCCCGCACAGAAGCGGGTCATTAATGATGTGAGGGCTACCATGGATTTCGGCTTTTCCTGTCCTAGGTGCCGGGCTAGCCACTCGTCGCGGATGTTATGTTTGAAGGCTGCGAGGGCCTCTGCATCCGGACAGTCGACGATTTGATTTTTCTTTGTTAAGAACCGTGTCCAAAATTGTCTGGCCGATTCGTCTGGCTGCTGAATTATGTGGCTTAGGTCATCGGCGTCTGGTGGTCGCACATATGTGCCCTGGAAGTTGTCGAGGAATGCGGCTTCCAGGTCTTCCCAACACCCAATTGACTGTGCGGGCAAGCTGTTAAGCCAATGCCGAGCTGGTCCTTTAAGCTTGAGTGGGAGATATTTGATGGCGTGGAGATCGTCGCCGCGGGCCATATGGATGTGAAGGAGATAATCTTCAATCCAAACCGCGGGGTCTATTGTGCCATCGTAGGATTCAATGTTTACGGGTTTAAACCCTTCAGGGATTTGATGATCCATTACTTCATCAGTGAAGCATAGCGGGTGTGCGGCGCCTCTATATTGAGCAATATCACGACGTAGCTCGAGTGAGCGTTGTCTGCTGTGTTCGGCCCAGTCTGGGTTGTTGTATCCGGCGTGACGGTATTCGTCGTGGGTCGTGGGGCGCCCACGTGATCCGTAGATGGATCCGGATTGCCTTGCTTTCTTCTCCAATATATCTCGCAAGTCCGGCGCATTCCCACTTGGCTTCGTACTTTTGGAGCGATGCCGGGGTACGGTCTTGGTGGAGGGCCTGGATGCCTCTCTATCGCGACCACGGGGTGGTCGGTCGGCCGTATTATGCGCTGGTGATGAAGGTATGTATGCTTCCTCCTCTAATCGGGGGAGCAACTTGCGTTTTGGGTAGCTCTTGGAGGGACGTTCGAGTTCATACTCTTCGGTCGCGAGGACCTCAGTCCATCTGTCGGCCAGCAGGTCTTGATCAGCTTGAAGCTCCTGCTGCTTTTTCTTTAGGCTATTTGCCGTGGCGATAAGCCTGCGTTTAAAACGCTCTTGTTCAACGGGATCCTCTAGCACGACGAATTCATCGTCGTTGAGGCTTGCCTCGTCTCCGGAGGGAGGTATGTAATTATCATCCTCGACCTCTTCGTCTGCCGCTCTCTCGTGAGGGCTTGCTTCTGCATCCTCCTGCGCTGAATCTTGCTAGAGGGGATTGTCTTCGGCACTTTCTGGGGTGTTGTTATCTCCTATGCCGGAATCTCCATTCTTGTTGTGGCGGGATTTAGAGCGGCACCGCTGACGTCGGCGCTTGGGCTGTTTCTTTAGGGAATCTGCCTCCGCTGCTTCTTCGCCGTCCCCATCTTTTGGGGTGTCCACCATGTATATGTCATATGACGAGGTGGTCTTCCAGTGCCCTGTAGGCGCTGGTTCTTGATCGTCTCCGGCATCGCCGTCCATACCGTCGATGTCTTCGGAGTCATAGTCTAGCATGTCGGTTAGATCGTCGATAGTGGCTACAAAGTGGGTGGTGGGTGGGCTCTGAATTTCTTCGTCGTCCGCATCCCAACCATCCTGGCCATAGTCCGGCCAGGTCTCTCCGGATAGCGAGAGATGTTTTAGCGAATTTAGGATGTCCCCAAAGGGCGAGTGTTGGAAGATGTCCGCGGTGGTGAACTCCATGATCGGTGCCCAATCAGATTCGATTGGCAGGGGTGCGGGAGGTTCGGAGTCCGGCAGGGAGTCCGGCACCTCGGAGTTACGAGCTTTATAGGGGACAAGGTCAGTGTTCGGCTCCATCGCCGCGGAAGTTGCAGCCCCCGAGGCGGTGTCCAGCCACCGGTCCTCGATCTGGGCGATCGGCTCCGGACTGAGGGCCGGAGCGGATTTGTGTGCGGCCACCAAGGCACTGTCCGGCGGCAGAGCTAAATCATGCCCATCGTGACAGCGCGGCACGCTTGGCTATGGCTCGAGTCCGTCGAAGATCAAGTCCCCGCAGATGTCGGCCGTGAAGTTTAGGCTTCCGAACCTGACCTGACGGCCAGGGGCATAGCTTTCGATCTGCTCCAGATGGCCAAGTGAATTAGCCCGCAGTGCGAAGCCGCCGAATACGAAGATCTGTCCGGGGAGAAAAGTCTCACCCCGGACGGCGTTGTTGTTGATTGAAGAAGCCATCGGGCCTATCGGTGACGACATAGAGGAGCTCTCAATGAAAGCACCAATGTCGGTGTCAAAACCGGCGGATCTCGGGTAGGGGGTCCCGAACTGTGCGTCTAGGCGGATGGTAACAGGAGACAAGGGACAACGATGTTTTACCCAGGTTCGGGCCCTCTTGATGGAGGTAAAACCCTACATCCTGCTTGATTAATATTGATGATGTGTATTACAAGAGTGGATCTACCACGAGATCAAGGAGGCTAAAACCCTAGAAGCTAGCCTATGGTATGATTGTTGTAATGGAGGTTGTGTCCTACGGACTAAAGCCCTCCGGTTTATATAGACACCGGAGAGGGCTAGGGTTACACAGAGTCGGTTACAATGGTAGGAGATCTACATATCCGTATTGCCAAGCTTGCCTTCCACGCCAAGGAAAGTCCCATCCGGACACGGGATGGAGTCTTCGGTCTTGTATCTTCGTAGTCTTGGAGTCCGGCGGACGATGATAATCCGGCTGTCCGGACACCCCCTAGTCCAGGACTCCCTCAGGCCCTCTCTGCACTGAACCAGCTCTGGGACAATCTTCAGGACCCGGACCGGCATAGGGCGTCGGGGTGCCTGGAGCTGGTCTCGGGGTCGCTCTTTGCCGATGCATCTGTCAGGGTGGCCTGGGCTCAAGCCGTGGCATCCGCGGAGGAGGGTCGGAAGGTGGCCAGCTTAGCTGCAGCCACCCGCGACGTGGCACCGAAGGAAGCCAAGGACGCCGGGTAGCGCTGCCATGCGGCGGAGGCCGAGGTGAAGACCCTTCACGATCAGCAGGCCACTTAGGTCCATCAGCTCGAGGTGCGGGAGGAGAAGCTTAAGGCCCGGGAAGCTGTAGTTGCCGGTCGTGACACCGAGCTGGCGCAAGCGACCCGAGAGTAGGCCACTGAGCACGGCCGCCTGGAGAAGTTGAAGGAGGAGGTGGAGGCGGCCCTGGCGTCCCCACACCAAGCTTGTTTCCGACAAGAAGGCTCGGCTGGAGGCCAGGAAGAAGCTTCTTGCCATGGCCAAGGAGGCGGCTGCCGTGGGGTGCGACACCTTTGTCTCCCTCGAGGTGAGGCCCAGCAAGGCCATGTAGGATCTCCACGGGGCGAGCACAAGGTGCTGATGGCGACTCCGGAACTGGGTCCTGTCATGCTGCTTCCCAAGTCGTCGTGGCACTCGAGGGCGTCTTCGTCAGAGTAGGCCCCATGGTGGAGGGAGAGGCACACACACTTTCTTCCTCGGCCATGACGCACGTCTTCAGACACCTCTCTCTCCGAGACCCCAACTTAGAATTCGGCGCCTTGATCGAGCCCATGGACCCCGAGTCCTGCACCACCGCTGCTGAGGTTGTGAAGGATCAGGTGGAGGCCCTGCTGAAGAAGTTCCTCGCCGTCAAGCCTGTGGCTAGGGCCGATGACAAAGACAGCGGCAACATCATCAACGATGGTGCCCAAGCCTGAAGAGGCTTGATGACGGTGCTTCCCTCTATTTCTGTAGCATGTATCATGCCTCGTGGAGTCGTAAGAACTTTATGCTTGGTACTTTTAAGAGACATTATGCTTGTAATAATTTGCTTAGTCTCCGCAACCTCCTTTCCATTTGCTTTAGTGTTCTGCACCGGCAGGGCCCGACCCCGTGCATACCTCAGTCGCCATTGGGTCGTCCAGATCACTAGGATGAGGCCAAGGGGGTGAGGGGCTACGTGACCTCTTAGGCTCCTGAGTCGTGATGCTCAGGAGTCCCCCTTGACGTATGAATAGCCCTCGGAAAGGAGGTGCGGGAGCAGGTCTTGACGTTCTGCGTCGGCAGGGCCTGGCCCCGCGCATACCTCAACCGCCGTTGGGTCATCCGGATAACCAGGATGAGGCCAAGGGGTGAGGGTTATGTGACCAGTTAGGCTCCTGAGTCGTGATGCTTAGGAGTCCCCCTTGACGTATGAGCAGCCCTAGGGAGGAGGATACGGGAGTAGGTCTTGGCGTTCTGCATCGGTAGGGCCCGGCCCCGCGCATACCTTAGCCGCTGTTGGGTCGTCCGGATAACTACGATGAGGCCAAGGGGTGAGGGGCTATGTGACTCGCTAGGCTCCTGAGTCGTGATGCTTAGGAGTCCCCCTTGGCGTACGAGCAGCCCTAGGGAGGAGGATACAGGAGTAGGTCTTGGCGTTCTGCATTGGCAGGGCCCGGCCTGCGCATACCTCAGCCGCCATTGGGTCGTCCGGATAACTAGGACGAGGCCAAGGGTGAGGGGCTATGTGACCAGTTAGGCTCCTGAGTCGTGATGATCAGGAGTCCCCCTTGACGTATGAACACACCATCATACCTTTCCTCACCGGGCTTTTCGCTCAGGAGGGGTGCGCGAAGACCAGCTCCGTGGGACCTTGTGAGGTGGCGTATGCCAGGTGTGACCTGAGCGTAGCCCCCACGCCCAGCCCCCTCGTGCTACTTACCTGAGCGAAAGCAACACGGTGAGGCTAAGCATTGATCCTGGTGGCTCACCTATGGTTGCAGCAGCCGTGAGGCTACCCTCGGTTGTTTATGACCAGCGTGAAGCATGGCGCTTCCTCTCTTGCACGGGCATAGCCGCTCCTCGACCGTGTCGACTTCCAGCTTGGAGCATGGTGCTTCCACTGGTACGTGGGTGGGGGCTCCCTCTGAGGAGAGCCCCCGGGGCGCGTACAATCTTTCCCTGACACGTGGCTTGCACGACAGGGCTAGAGGAGGTGTGTCTAGGCACCCGTGAGCTAGCGCTGGATTCACGAGGTCCTACCTCAAGGCTGGTTGCGCCTGAACTTGATTGGGAACACTTGTGATAGTCCTGCGAGATGGTTAGGCAACCTGCGCCGAGTGAATCTCTTGAGGTTATCGCATGAGAAGGCAAAACACCAACGACCGCAGGAGGTGACATGAACGGGACCGGCCCGCCAGACAGAGCTCAATAGTTGGGTTTATCAACGCTGCAAGGACGAACCCGAGCACAGGTGTCGTGCCCAGTCTTCTCATGCGAAGATATTGAAGAAAGACAACTCGCGCGCGGCTCCCGAGGTGACAAGGCACCGGGTCGCGCGCCCTCACTCGTCCACTCGTGATTAGCTCATGCGAGAACAAGGCATCAAGGGCCATGGGTGGTGATGTGCACGGGGGCTAGCCCGCGAGCCAGAGCTCAGCCTCTTGGGTTTAGCAACATTGTAGGGACAGACCCAAGCATAGACACCGTGCCAGTCCTTAATCATGAGGCGTGCAACATTCACGGCGACGAAGCACCGGACAGACAGATGATAATCATATAGCACTCATGGAAGAAGGTAAAGCCAGTTCTGATGGATGCAAGAAGGATACACGCGCAGGGATAGACCCACATGGCTTGGGGATAATGCAGCCCGAGGGGTGCCCCCAACTGAACGAACTAAAAGATGTCACCTGGTACCGTTGCTGAAGAGATGTTGGAGTAGCTGAAGACACGCGCTGCAGAAGTCGCTCCTCATGAGCCGCCCTGGCCCTGAACCTCGGGAGGCTCTGGAGGTCCGGGGGGCTCATGACGATCCATCGCCATTTCCGCCTGGATCACCTAGCACCTGGCCTACTAAGCTGCCAGGAGGCCCCGCATGTGGCACTGGGATACGGCAGCCGCGTTCAGCAAACCGAAGGGCATGCAAACGTAGGTGTGAGGGGGGCCCTCGCATTGGCCAACACGGGATGGCCAGAAGAGCTCCTGAGACACGGCCCTATTGAGCCCAGGGATGTCGACGCAGATGCGCATCTCCCCGTCCTCGCCCTCGCACGGAGCCGTGCTTTGTGGTGGGTGGCGATCGCCCCGCATAGCTCTTGCCTCCTGAATCTCCTTGACTGCCTTGGTGATGAACTCCTGAGCGCCTGGTGCCTCGTGCCATGCGCTTTCTTCGCGGAAGCGCGTTGAAGCATGCCTCCACATGGTGCCCGAGCGCGTCCCTTGTGATGTTGGCGAGGTCAGAGGCCCTCTAGAGGAGAGCCCCGAAGCCCAGCCTGAGGGGGGCACCGGGCGCTCCTTCCTATGCGAGAGGGGAAGGCGCCCCATCCATGGATGCAAGGCTTGAGGCGGCACCGCCAGACGCCCCACCATCCTGAGATCCTTCGTGGAGTAGCTGCTTCTTCTTCTTGGTAATGGCGTCTGGAGGGTAGACGGCACCCTCATCGTCCAGGTTCTCGACTGCTGCAGCCTGGTAGGTGCCCTCGAGAGAGCACACCGCATCCTTTTCTTCATAGGTGACCATGATGATGCCACAATTTCTCGGCATCTTGAGGACGTTGTAGCCATTGTGGGTGACTGCCATGAACTTTTCCATGGCCGGGTACCCGAGGATGGTGTTGTACAGGAGATGGATGTTGGCAACATCGAAGTCAATGAGCTCTCTGCGGTATTTGTCGCGCCTGCCGAAGGTGACAGGGAGGCTGGCCTGCCCTAACGGGGTGCTGGAGCCGTCGATCACTCCTGAGAAGGCCTTGGTAGGCTGAAGCTGATGGTATAACACTTAGAGTGTGTTGAACGTATGGACAGAAAGAACACTGAGCCCTGCATCGCCATCGATGAGTGTCTTGGTGACGAGTACATTGTTGATGATGGGCGAGCAGAGCATTGGGAGGGCGCCAGCTGTGACTGCACAATTGAGCTGGTCGGAGGAGTCGAAAGTGATGGCGTACTTGCACCAACTAAGCGGGCGCGTTGCCTCGAGCTTGGGGAGGGCTGCGTTCACCTCATGCACGAATTTCTTGAAGATGCGATGAGAGGCTAGGGCCTGGGAGCCGACCAGTATGCAAGCAATGCCGCAAGGCTCCTGGAAGCCCCCAGCCCCCTCGTCTTGGTGGTGGTCTTTGTTCCTTCTCGGCGGCAGTGGAGGAAGACCAGCGTTGCCCTGAGGACGGTCTCTGCGAGGCCGATCCATCCAGGCGCCCTCGCAAGGCTGGCCCTGCCAGCAAACCTCCCGAGGCTGGTCACGCCACTCCTGACGATGGTCGCGGCCATCCCAGCGTCCTCCACATCGTCCTCCTCCACGGCTGTAACCTCGATTGTTGTGCTCAGGGCGACGACCGAGGCGCCCGTCGTGGATGGCCCTGATGTCACATCCCTAGCTTCTGGTAATGCACTAGGCTAGACCACTTGTGAGCATCATGTTTTATTTCAAATAAAATTTGAACTGAGGAATTCAGAAGCCTCAAAACTTAAATAAAAGAGGGGCAAGAAACCCTAAAATTGCAATCAGTAAATCCAAAATGCCCTAGAAATAGCTCTGACAATTTTGGCAAGAGTTATATATCAAACCAAAATTTTGGCACATTTCTAAGGAATTATTGGGCTCTGATTTTAAATCAATATTTTATTTGAATTTGGAGTTATATTCATAATATATAATGAATATATTTTCAAATGACCTGAGATATTTTTATTATGTGTGGAGAAGTCCATTAGGTGACTTAAAAAATATCCAGGGAAGTTTAGGCACTGTTTTCAAATTCTGTTTGAATTAAAATTCAGTGCCAATTAAATAAAACAGAACAAAAATAGAAAACAGTAAAAAAAAGAGAGAGAGAGAGAGAGAGAGAAGCCCAGCTTACCTGGCCTCACCCGTGCAGTCCACCAGAACTGGCCCAGCTGGCCAGCCCATCTGGCCGGCCCAGCCCACCTCCTCCCCCTTGTCTTCTTCCTCCTCTGCCAGGAGGACGAACAGAGGCGTGGCGCGCGCCCGAGAGGCCTCGGCCACCTCCTGCTTCCCCCCTGGCCACCTCCTGCCTGGTTGCCTCCCTCCTCGACGCCCGGAGACGCCACGCCACCCCCTCGGACCCCTCTCACTCTTCCTCGAGGCCCCGCTCCTCTGCTCTTTCTCTCTCGCCCGAACCCGAACGCAGCCGTCGCCGCCGACGAGAACCACCGCGGCCACCGCCTTTCCCTCGCCTCTCCGACGCGCCCCCGAGCTCCGCCGTGACGTTCCCGTCCCTACCACGGAGCCACAAGACGCCGGACGCCCTGGAGCGCCGTCACCGACGCCATCTTCTTCCTCTGCACCGACGGCCGTCGTCGCTTGATTCGCCGGCCACAGAGCGTCCCCGGCCTCGCCCTCGCGCTCGTTGGACTCGCGGTGAGCCACTGAACCGTTCCCCTCTTCTTCCCATGCCGTTGGGCCGCTCTAGCCATTGCTTCCGCCGGACCCGAGAGCTCGCCGCCGCCGTGCCTCGTCACCACCGTGGCTGGAGCCGTTGCAGCTCGAAGCCGAGCACACCACCGCACTCAACACGTCTCCAGGAGCCCGTAGCCGCCACTAGCTTCCCCTCCCGTGCCCCCGAACGCCAACCCCGACCTCGCCCGAGCTCCGGCCGCCGCCTCGCTCGCCGCCGTTGCTGATTCCGGCCACCCCCCGCACCTTCCGTTGGTCCCCCTAGATGCGCACGGGCGCGGGCTACCTCCTGGTGCCCTTGGCGCATCGATCCGATGCCCCTAGCGCAAGTCCGGCGTGCCCCGCCGTGTCCTGTGGTCGCCGCCGGCTGGTCTCCGGTGACGCCGACGTGGCGCACTTACTTAGTCGCTAATGACCATGCTAAACACCCCCACAGACACTGACAGCGGGCCCCGTAGCGGGTCAAAGCCCGAGTCAACGCGGGATTAGCCCCTGTGCCACTGACGTGTGGACCCCACACGTCAGGTTTGACCCTGACCGGCCCGGTTGACCCTGCTGACGTCACTGTGACGTGGTGCTGACGCCATAATCATTTCTGGATTTAATTTAACTCTGAAATTCCAGAAAATGCCTAAAACTTCAATAAATCATAGAAAATTAACCGTAACTCCAAATTAAATAAATTATATATGAAAAATTATCAGAAAAATTCAAGGAATCCATCTGTACCATTTTCATGCATGTTAGAACAACTTATCACTACTGTTTAGGGCAAATGAAGTGAATGACATTTAAATAACCACATACGGAGTTTGAATTTGAATCTTGTATTCAAACCAACTTCATTTAATCTGGTTTTAGGTGCATTAGCCCAAAACACATTCATATTGCCATGTCATAGCATGCATCATATTGTGCATTGCATTGATCGTGTCTTTTCTGTATTTGCCGGTATTTGTCCCCTCTCGATAGACGTGTACCGATGATGTGATCGTTGACACTGATGAAGACTCAATGTTATCTTCAGAAGTGCCAGGCAAGCAAAACCCCCTTGTTCATTCCGATACAATCCTACTCTCTCGCTCCTGCTCTCTTTTAATGCATTAGGACAACACCGATTCATCTGTTACTTGCTGCGGTAGCTGAACCCCTTCATCCTCTGCATGACCTGTCATTGCCACAGTAAATAGATGAAACCCACTAGCATGAGTAGGAGTTGTTTGAGCCCTGTTGTGCCTACTCATTCATGTTTGTTTGTCATGCCTGCTACTGCTTAGAGTTGAGTCAGGTCTGATTCATCGGGGATGAATCAGAGGCGTGTGAACATGTCCTACTGTGTGTGAGCTAAGTGTGTGAACACGATTTGGTAAAGGTAGCGGTGAGAGGCCATGTAGGAGTACATGGTGGGTTGTCTCATTGTAGCCGTCCTCAGGAACTGAGTTCTGTGTTTGTGATCCATGATTCAGCTACTACCATACATTGGGCCCTGAAATATGACCCCGCTCGACTTCTTATTCACCCTTGTCCTCTGTCCAGGAGTTGCAAGTAGTTTCTGGTGTTTGTAGTATGCTGGAGGCCGTGGACAGCGCTGACCGTAGGGGTGGGCTGTGATGCGGTAGGTACGTGGCCGGGTGTAACCGGATACCCGTTAGGTATCTCGGGAACCCTGTTCACATCGTTCGGGGCCGTATGGGAAACCTCGGCCGGATCTCCCTGCGGATGGAACCCGAATAGGCGATAAACCTGGACTAGAGACTTGAGTGTTTAGGTAGGTCGTGGTCTACACCCACGTCGGCTTTCGCTTGAAGTCTGCCGAGCACATGTCGTGTGCAGACGCTAAGTGGTGGAAACATGTATGAAGAAGTACACCCCTGCAGGGTTATCATCATCTATTCGAATAGCCGTGTCCGCGGAAAAGGACTTCTGGGTTGCTTATATCAGTTCATAGACAAGTGAAAGTGGATACTCTAAAATACGCAAGATAAGCGTGAGTGCTATGGATGGCGTTCTCGTAGGGAGACGGGAGCGATTCCATAGTGGTGTATTGATATGGGGAATATGTGGACTCGTGTGCGCCACCTCAAAAGAGTTACTTGCAGTCGTAGTTCAGGATAGCCACCGAGTCAAAGCTGGCTTGCTGCAGTTAAACCCCACCATCCCCTTTGTTGATAATGAAGCATATGTAGTTAGTTCTGATGTAAGTCTTGCTGGGTACATTTGTACTCACGTTTGCCTATTTATGTTTTTGCAGAGAGACTTCGGTCTCGCTAGTAGTTCCGCGTGGACTTCGACGTTTAGCTTGTTACCTCAGCTACGATCTTGTGCCCTCGGCAGGATCTGGTAGATAGTCAGGCTTCTCAGCCTTTTTCATTTATAGATGTCTGTACTCAGACATGATAGCTTCCGCTTGTGCTTTGACTTGTATGCTCTGATTGTTGGGTCATGAGACCCATGTTTGTAATATCTCGCTCCTCGGAGCCTATTGATTAAATTACTTGAGTCATAGAGTCATGTTGTGATGCCATGTTGTGTTTGCACATATCGAGCATATTGTGTGTATGTTATTGAAATGCTTGGTATGTGTGGGATCTGACTATCTAGTCGTTTATCTTCAGTAGCCTCTCTTACCGGGAAATGTCTCCTAGTGTTTCCACCGAGCCATGGTAGCTTGCTACTGCTCCGGAACACTTAGGCTGGCCGGCATGTGTCCTTCTTCGTTCCTGTGTCTGTCCCTTCGGGGAAATGTCACGCGATGAATACCAGAGTCCTGTTAGCCCGCTACAGCCCGGTTCACCGGAGTCCTGCTAGCCCAGTGCTACAGCCTGGATTCACTCGCTGATGACCGACACGTTCGATGCTGGGTCATGGATGCCTGTCCCTGTAAGTTTGTGCCACTTTGGGTTTACGACTAGCCATGTCAGCCCGGGCTCCTTATCATATGGATGCTAGCGACACTGTCATATACGTGTGCCAAAAGGCGCAAACGGTCCCGGGTAAAGGTAAGGCGACACCCGTGGGAATACCGTGCGTGAGGCCGCAAAGTGATATGAAGTGTTACATGCTAGATCTATGTGGCATCGAGTCGGGGTCCTGACAGCGTTGGTATCAGAGCTTGACTGCCTGTAGGATTACCAAGCCAAACTGGTCGAAGTTGAGTCTAGAAATTCTTTAGTTATATAAGGGAATTGATTGTGGGATGGAACGTAAGGCTCTTTTTACTCCTTATACCTTATGCCTTCTGATCTGAGTCATCTTATCTTTCCTGCGGGGATTAAGAACTAGGCTATCTCTTCTTTCCATCAGGATCACGTGTTACTAATCCGTAGACTTATAAGATTGTTGGACTTAAGCCTCGTTTCAGTTCCTACTACTTCTGTATGTTAATTATTGATCTCGAGACCTTGATATTGTGCTTCTGAGTGGTTATGCCACCATTTTTGTGAATGTCTCAAATCTTTTCTGAGCATTTACAGCCGTTATGCTGTCCGAGTCATCCCAGGTTTCTAAGTAGTCTGATGCAATTGCAAATCCTTTCTTCCTGTTTCAATGTTCCCATGGGCCAGATTAACCACACTAATCAGTGAGTTGAGGTACTCCGTTACCTTGACATATATGTTGGAGATACTATTATGGCCCTAGGTGTTTAGGGAGTCACCTAGTAATCTAGCAATGTTTTGTGATCCCCAGTGTGATGATTCTGGCTTTTATTCTCGAAAGCATCCCGTGATGCCACTTAGTAGTAGGTATTCTATTCCTTGGGCTTTGAACCCGAGATTCACTCTACTTACTTCATGTTGATAGTGTTTGCTAGTTCCTTCAGGATATTAGTAACTTTGCGATAGTCCTCGAGGTCCGTGGTATTTCCTTCTTCCAAATACTATGAACCGCTTATGGCAGATGTTTATTGGATCAAAAGATCACAATTAGAGTACTCTTGAGGAGTTCTCCATTCATAAATCGTGACTCTGCCAGTTCTACCTTTCTGCATGGGTTATCCGGAAGAAATATGTTGAACTTGGTTCGACATACTAATCTATGCATCCACAACTCAGAAAATTATATGTTCCTTTGAGTTGTTCTCCGTAGTTGCATTCTGACCCTCGTCTATCAATTGATAGTCAAGAGTATGCGTGCGTTCGTTTATCGATGCCTATTACTCTTGTGGTCCGTCAAGCCATTCTGTCCTGAATGACTTGGAGAAACAAACTCCAGTACCTCTTCCATATCCAGGATTGGGTCAAAGAAGTTGTGCTCCGCAGATCTAATTGCTAATCCAGCTTTTGGTTCTGTTCTACCTTGGAGTATTACCTTATTCTATATCGAGATTGTTATAGGAATTGCACACCATCCTATGAACTCTTGGTACAGTGATACTTCTCACCATCATTAGTCATTCCTCGGCCCTCGTGTTGATGCAACCGGAATACCGACAAATGAGTTGTGATGTGTGAGATCAATACTCCCAGCAACCTCGTTGCTTGGTAGTTAAAGGATAATAATTTCATTCTTAGTATGTTGGTTTTTGAATCATCCTTCTAAGACTGATCGTGCTACCTAGTCCTTATTTCGGTGCACCCTTCGATTGATGAATTAGGATCTTGTCAAGCCCTCGCTCACTTGATCATATCATCTTGCCCCGAAAAGCAAGATTGTTCTCGAGCTTAGTAACATATCGGTGGTTCGTGATTTTCCGAAGATCTTCTCGGAAGTACTACCAGGTTGTCACCTGACCGCTATGTTGAGCTCGTGATCAAGTTGGTTTATTGTAAACCACCCTTTCTCCAAGAATCTGTGATGGATATCCCTGAGCTAGTTGGTTAAGCTAGACAACAACTTGGAGAGTTGGAAGGTAAAAGCTTGCCTGACTTAGTTCGTTCCAAAGGGATATTCTTGTGTAGTGTGTGTTGAAGAAAGATGATATCTTCATCGGTTGGTCCCTGTGATCAGTTGCTGGACCTATTGCCTTATCAATCCTTTGATTTGAGTGTGGGCTATCGTCAAATCAAATCAATACCAATGATGCTCGTAATGTTGTCTTGTTCGTGGTTGATCCCTCGAGCATACACCATTACATCTTTGGCCTGACCAATGCTATCACTTGTTCACTTAACTATGGAATTCCTTTTAAAAGGAAACCCAGATGAATTGTTGTTGAGCCCATTGACAACATCCTTATCTCCTCCATAATTTTGTTGGACATTAAGCTAGTGTTGGAAACTTTTGAAAGCATTTTCTTCATGCTAGCTCATGAAGTATTTGTTGATGAAAGGAGTGACTTCCTTTTATACACGTGCATTTGGTGAAAGATGCCGCCGTGAATTTGAGAAAGTTAGTTTTGCTTCCTCTGGAATCATCCCAAGTCAGTCATGCATACGTGCGAAGTATTCTGTGGTCTGGAGATTTGCAACCTCCATTCTATATGTATATCCTAGCACACCAAGCCACTGATTGAGTTGTTCAAAGATAAAGGAGTCTGTCCAAGGTGAACTCTTTGGACTTCCACGCGTGGAGACTTCGATGTCATTAATGATGGTTCCCCCTCCTGAACTCGGTAGTGTTTTATTATAAGACTACCTTGTGATCATGCTTGTCTTGGACAACATGTTCACATGTTTGTAGCAGAACCAGCTCATGTTTTGGAGCTTGCTATCGTAGTTCATCTCCCGAGAATCCCGCAACGTCATCTCGTCGATTTGTGTTGCAAACTTTCATTTTCTTCCTAGACTCGATGAGTCTGGAATATCCTGACACCAACCAGATCTGAATCTCAGGCAGATATGATGGTTTGGAACATTTCCCAAGAACTATAATATTGGTCCCTCGATAACCGGTAAAGTGGATGTCGTGGCCAGCACCACCCAGCCGAAGGACCTATTATTGTGGTATCTTGATTGAAGCAGTTGGCCACCTTCCCATAAGGACTTCGTAGGATTTACTTCCTAGTTGTGCCTTATGATTATTGTGTTCCCGAAGTCCGACCTTTTACTTGATGTTCTAGTTATCAAACCATATCTATGAATGGGATACACTAGCACGTCAAGGAGAACATTAGAAGCGGAGTGCTAAATGTCTCTCGGTCGATCATCCAGATTTTGTTTCCTTGGCCTCGCTAAGGTGAAAACTGAGAAAGTGTTATCTTCCTTTGCATCTGCATCCTCCATCACCATTCATCATGGTAGTAAGTTGTGCTACCGGACCCTTGACACGGATGTTGGTAAAACCTTGATGAATGTGGAAATGCTTAAGTTCTTGAGAGCACGCACAAGCGCTACGTCTTATCATCGGCACTAGCTGGGATTGCCCCAGATTCTTCGGTTATGCTATAACCACTCCAACAGTGAATTCACTCTTTATTGTTGGGTTCTTCCCCAGTTACCAGAATCATTCCCAGCATTTGCATTTTGTTCCCAGCTTGCACCGCCAATGTGCCATTCTACCACGGGTCTCTTCCATCTCCGGTGATAAGCAAATTCATCCATTACGTTGTCTTCAACAAGGTAATCCACATCATCCAAGTCCGAGTATGCCATTCTACCGACCCCCTCCAAATGATCGCTTGTGATTACCTTAGGCTGGTATAAAGAGTTCCAATGATCTCTGAATCAAAAGTAATTCTTTTTGCCACTTAAGATAATAATCTACGAATCACCCTCCTCCAGGATGTTTCGTCGTGGTATCATGGCAACTCAACTCCTCGCTACGTTGACAATCGTTTACCACCTTCTTAGGTGTGGAATTGTTGTCTACCTAGTGAACCTTCGTCATCCGTTTCTTCCCCCCCCCCTCTTGATGTGTATCTCGTGTCTCAACCGAGAGATGGTTCTATGTCTCATTCCGTGAGTTAATCCTGAGTTGTTCGACCTTCGAGAAGACCGATCCTTCTAGAGTTTTCCTTTCCTCTTCTTTTCATGATTAGCTGGAGTTCTCAGAGCAAGACGACAAGACAAAGATGGTGTTCGAATCAACGTTCCTATGAAGTGCACCCTGGATCGTGAAGATTATACTAGTCCGCGTTACCCTTCACCTTACCCTACGCTTGAATCTCGAGACGAGATTCTTGTTTAGTGGGGGTGAGTTGTCACATCCCTAGCTTCTGGTAATGCACTAGGCTAGACCTCTTGTGAGCATCATGTTTTATTTCAAATAAAATTTGAACTGAGGAATTCAGAAGCCTCAAAACTTAAATAAAAGAGGGGCAAGAAACCCTAAAATTGCAATCAGTAAATCCAAAATGCCCTAGAAATAGCTCTGACAATTTTGGCAAGAGTTATATATCAAACCAAAATTTTGGGACATTTCTAAGGAATTATTGGGCTCTGATTTTAAATCAATATTTTATTTGAATTTGGAGTTATATTCATAATATATAATGAATATATTTTCAAATGACCTGAGATATTTTTATTATGTGTGGAGAAGTCCATTAGGTGACTTAAAAAATATCCAGGGAAGTTTAGGCACTGTTTTCAAATTCTGTTTGAATTAAAATTCAGTGCCAATTAAATAAAACAGAACAAAAATAGAAAACAGTAAAAAAAAGAGAGAGAGAGAGAGAGAGAGAGAAGCCCAGCTTACCTGGCCTCACCCGTGCAGTCCACCAGAACTGGCCCAGCTGGCCAGCCCATCTGGCCGGCCCAGCCCACCTCCTCCCCCTTGTCTTCTTCCTCCTCTGCCAGGAGGACGAACAGAGGCGTGGCGCGCGCCCGAGAGGCCTCGGCCACCTCCTGCTTCCCCCCTGGCCACCTCCTGCCTGGTTGCCTCCCTCCTCGACGCCCGGAGACGCCACGCCACCCCCTCGGACCCCTCTCACTCTTCCTCGAGGCCCCGCTCCTCTGCTCTTTCTCTCTCGCCCGAACCCGAACGCAGCCGTCGCCGCCGACGAGAACCACCGCGGCCACCGCCTTTCCCTCGCCTCTCCGACGCGCCCCCGAGCTCCGCCGTGACGTTCCCGTCCCTACCACGGAGCCACAAGACGCCGGACGCCCTGGAGCGCCGTCACCGACGCCATCTTCTTCCTCTGCACCGACGGCCGTCGTCGCTTGATTCGCCGGCCACAGAGCGTCCCCGGCCTCGCCCTCGCGCTCGTTGGACTCGCGGTGAGCCACTGAACCGTTCCCCTCTTCTTCCCATGCCGTTGGGCCGCTCTAGCCATTGCTTCCGCCGGACCCGAGAGCTCGCCGCCGCCGTGCCTCGTCACCACCGTGGCTGGAGCCGTTGCAGCTCGAAGCCGAGCACACCACCGCACTCAACACGTCTCCAGGAGCCCGTAGCCGCCACTAGCTTCCCCTCCCGTGCCCCCGAACGCCAACCCCGACCTCGCCCGAGCTCCGGCCGCCGCCTCGCTCGCCGCCGTTGCTGATTCCGGCCACCCCCGCACCTTCCGTTGGTCCCCCTAGATGCGCACGGGCGCGGGCTACCTCCTGGTGCCCTTGGCGCATCGATCCGATGCCCCTAGCGCAAGTCCGGCGTGCCCCGCCGTGTCCTGTGGTCGCCGCCGGCTGGTCTCCGGTGACGCCGACGTGGCGCACTTACTTAGTCGCTAATGACCATGCTAAACACCCCCACAGACACTGACAGCGGGCCCCGTAGCGGGTCAAAGCCCGAGTCAACGCGGGATTAGCCCCTGTGCCACTGACGTGTGGACCCCACACGTCAGGTTTGACCCTGACCGGCCCGGTTGACCCTGCTGACGTCACTGTGACGTGGTGCTGACGCCATATATTTTCTGGATTTAATTAAATCTAATGATTAAATTCAGAAAATGACTAAAACTTCCAAAATCATAGAAAATTAACCGTAACTCCAAATTAATAAATTATATATGAAAAATTATCAGAAAAATTCAAGGAATCCATCTGTACCATTTTCATGCATGTTAGAACAACTTATCACTACTGTTTAGGGCAATTGAAGTGAATGACATTTAAATAACCACATACGGAGTTTGAATTTGAATCTTGTATTCAAACCAACTTCATTTAATCTGGTTTTAGGTGCATTAGCCCAAAACACATTCATATTGCCATGTCATAGCATGCATCATATTGTGCATTGCATTGATCGTGTCTTTTCTGTATTTGCCGGTATTTGTCCCCTCTCGATAGACATGATACCGATGATGTGATCGTTGACACTGATGAAGACTCAATGTTATCTTCAGAAGTGCCAGGCAAGCAAAACCCCCTTGTTCATTCCGATACAATCCTACTCTCTCGCTCCTGCTCTCTTTTAATGCATTAGGACAACACCGATTCATCTGTTACTTGCTGCGGTAGCTGAACCCCTTCATCCTCTGCATGACCTGTCATTGCCACAGTAAATAGATGAAACCCACTAGCATGAGTAGGAGTTGTTTGAGCCCTGTTGTGCCTACTCATTCATGTTTGTTTGTCATGCCTGCTACTGCTTAGAGTTGAGTCAGGTCTGATTCATCGGGGATGAATCAGAGGCGTGTGAACATGTCCTACTGTGTGTGAGCTAAGTGTGTGAACACGATTTGGTAAAGGTAGCGGTGAGAGGCCATGTAGGAGTACATGGTGGGTTGTCTCATTGTAGCCGTCCTCAGGAACTGAGTTCTGTGTTTGTGATCCATGATTCAGCTACTACCATACATTGGGCCCTGAAATATGACCCCGCTCGACTTCTTATTCACCCTTGTCCTCTGTCCAGGAGTTGCAAGTAGTTTCTGGTGTTTGTAGTATGCTGGAGGCCGTGGACAGCGCTGACCGTAGGGGTGGGCTGTGATGCGGTAGGTACGTGGCCGGGTGTAACCGAATACCCGTTAGGTATCTCGGAAACCCTGTTCACATCGTTCGGGGCCGTATGGGAAACCTCGGCCGGACTCCCTGCGGATGGAACCTGAATAGGCGATAAACCTGGACTAGAGACTTGAGTGTTTAGGTAGGTCGTGGTCTACACCCACGTCGGCTTTCGCTTGAAGTCTGCCGAGCACATGTCGTGTGCAGACGCTAAGTGGTGGAAACATGTATGAAGAAGTACACCCCTGCAGGGTTATCATCATCTATTCGAATAGCCGTGTCCGCGGAAAAGGACTTCTGGGTTGCTTATATCAGTTCATAGACAAGTGAAAGTGGATACTCTAAAATACGCAAGATAAGCGTGAGTGCTATGGATGGCGTTCTCGTAGGGAGACGGGAGCGGATCCATAGTGGTGTATTGATATGGTGAATATGTGGACTCGTGTGCGCCACCTCAAAAGAGTTACTTGCAGTCGTAGTTCAGGATAGCCACCGAGTCAAAGCTGGCTTGCTGCAGTTAAACCCCACCATCCCTTTGTTGATAATGATGCATATGTAGTTAGTTCTGATGTAAGTCTTGCTGGGTACATTTGTACTCATGTTTGCCTATTTTATGTTTTGCAGAGAGACTTCAGTCTCACTAGTAGTTCCGCTTGGACTTCGACATTTAGCTTGTTACCTCAGCTACGATCTTGTGCCCTCGGCAGGATCTGATAAATAGTCAGGCTTCTCAGCCCTTTTCATTTATAGATGTCTGTACTCAGACATGATAGCTTCCGCTTGTGCTTTGACTTGTATGCTCTGATTGTTGGGTCATGAGACCCCTGTTTGTAATATCTCGCTCCTCGGAGCCTATTGAATAAATTACTTGTGTCGTAGAGTCATGTTGTGATGCTTCGTTGTATTTGCACATATCGAGCATATTGTGTGTATGATTGAAATGCTTGGTATGTGTGGGATCTGACTATCTAGTTGTTTATCTTTAGTAGCCTCTCTTACCGGGAAATGTCTCCTAGTGTTACCGCTGAGCCATGGTAGCTTGCTACTGCTCTGGAACACTTAGGCTGGCCGGCATGTGTCCTTCTTCGTTCCTGTGTCTGTCCCTTCGGGGAAATGTCACGCTTTGAGTACCGGAGTCCTGTTAGCCCGCTACAGCCCGGTTTACCGGAGTCCTGCTAGCCCAGTGCTACAGCCCGGACCCACTTGCTGATGACCGACACGTTCGAAGCTGGGTCATGGATGCCTGTCCCTGTAAGTCTGTGCCACTTTGGGTTTACGACTAGTCATGTCAGCCCGGGCTCCTTATCATATGGATGCTAGCGACACTATCATATACGTGAGCCAAAAGGCGCAAACGGTCCCGGGAAAAGGTAAGACGACACCCGTGGAGATACCGTGTGTGAGGCCGCAAAGTTATTGTCACATCCCTAGCTTCTGGCATTGCACTAGTACTAGCCTTTGGTGATGCATCATGTTTACTTTTACAGAAAGTTGAAATGGGGATTGTCCAAACCCTAGCATTTTAAGAATTCACCAGGTTCACCTAAAATATTTTCAGTCAATCCAAGTGGCTTTCAAAAATGTTCATCATTTTTGGAAAAATGCTGGAAACAGTAACCAGAGATGATGCACATTTTTCCATGTCATTTTGGATCTTTGAACTAATATATATTGTATTTGAGTTGGAGCAAATATATGTTATATATATTTTTAATGCTTCAATAATTCTGATATTTTGTGAGGGGCTCTGGAATATTACTTTCAGTCCCTGCAAAAATTATTGGAAGAAACAAAAATGATTTAGTGTTTGAACTAAATCAAAACAGATGAAACAAATAGAAAACAATGATTAAAAAATAAAACAGAGCAAAAATAAAAAGGGAGACGGCCACCTGGGCCACTTACCTGCTTACCTGCCCGGCCCAGCTCCTCCCGCTGGCCCAGCCCACCACCACAGCCTCCCTGTCGTCTTCCTCCCTGGACAGGAGGACGAGGGCGTGTGCCCGACGCTCGCCGGCACGCGCGCGCGCCACCTCCCCCCTGCTGGCCACCTCCTGCTTCCCCCGGACTCCCTTGATGCCCCGGACGAAGCCACGCAGCTGCCCCGCACCGCTCTCACTCTCCCTCGCCCTCCCCTTCTTCCCCTGCTCTCTCTCCCTCTCACCCGAGAACCACCGCCGCCACCGACGCCGATTGCCGCAGCCACCGTGCTCCTCTCGCCTCCCCGACGCCTCCCAGAGCTCCGCAAGTCCTCCCTCGTCCTCCTCGTCGTCTCACGCGACCAGAAGAGCCCCGGAACGCCGCCCCCGACGTTTTCCCCCTCGCCGGCCGCCGAGGATCTTCTCCGTCGAATTCGGCCACTCTGGCGCGCCCCCGAGCTCGCTGACCCTCCCTGCGTGATCCCTGTGAGCTCCACTCCGTTTCCCCTCCTCCATTTTGTTCGTTTCCGTGCCGTAGCACCCCGGCCACATTCCCGAGCGCCGCCGTCCGCCATGGACGCCGGGCATGGCACTGACGTGCTGCTGCGGCCAGACCGACGAGCCTAGCGTGCTCCTAGCTGCCCCAGGAGTCCGCATAGCCCCTCAGCCAGCCCCCTAGCGCCCCGTAACCTCGCTCCGCCCAAACCCGAGCTCCGGCAGCCGCTGCGGCCCCCACTCCGGCGAGCTCCGGCCACCCCCGCACCTCCCGATGGCCCCCCTAGATGCGCACGGGCACGGGCTACCCTCTGGTGCCCTTGGCTTGGCCCAAAACCCCTCGCAGCGCCACTCCGGCGAGCTCCCGCCGCAGTTTTGGTCGTCGCCGGCCGAACTCCGGCGAAGTCGACGTGGCTTAGTTAATTAGTCACTAACCCCCCCACCTACTGACGCTGACAAGTGGGCCCCAGGGCTTAGTCAAAGCTAACCAGCCCGGGTCAACGCGGGATTAGTCCCTGTGTCACTGACGTGTGGACCCCACACGTCAGGTTTGACCTGGGGCGCTCGGTTGACCCTGCTGACGTCACTATTACGTCATGCTGACGCAGTATTTGTTCTAGAATTTAAATAAATCCTAAATGATTTATAAATTCCAGAAAATGACTAAAACTTCCAAAATTCATAGAAAATTAACCGTAACTCCAAATTTAATAAATTATATATGAAAAATTATCAGAAAAATTCAAGGAATCCATCTGTACCATTTTCATGCATGTTAGAACAACTTATAGCTGCTGTTTAGCACAAATCAATTAAAGGGCATTTAAATAATCACATATGGAGTTTGAATTTGAATCTTGGATTCAAACCAACTTCATTTAATCTGGTTTTAGTTGCATTAGCTCAAAACACATTCATTTTGCCATGTCATGATCATGCATCATATTGTGCATTGCATTGATTGTGTTCCTTTCTGTGTTGCCGGTATTTGTCCCCTCTCGATAGACGTGATACCGATGACGTGATCGTTGACACTGATGAAGACTCAATGTTATCTTCAGAAGTGCCAGGCAAGCAAAACCCCCTTGTTCATTCCGATACAATCCTACTCTCTCGCTCCTGCTCTCTTTTAATGCATTAGGACAACACCGATTTTTCTGTTACTTGCTGCGGTAGCTGAACCCCTTTATCCTTTGCATGACCTGTCATTGCCACAGTAAATAGATGAAACCCACTAGCATGAGTAGGAGTTGTTTGAGCCCTGATGTGCCTACTCATTCATGTTTGTTTGTCATGCCTGCTACTGCTTAGAGTTGAGTCAGGTCTGATTCATCGGGGATGAATCAGAGGCGTGTGAACATGTCCTACTGTGTGTGAGCTAAGTGTGTGAACACGATTTGGTAAAGGTAGCGGTGAGAGGCCATGTAGGAGTACATGGTGGGTTGTCTCATTGTAGCCGTCCTCAGGAACTGAGTTCTGTGTTTGTGATCCATGATTCAGCTACTACCATACATTGGGCCCTGAAATATGACCCCGCTCGACTTCTTATTCACCCTTGTCCTCTGTCCAGGAGTTGCAAGTAGTTTCTGGTGTTTGTAGTATGCTGGAGGCCGTGGACAGCGCTGACCGTAGGGGTGGGCTGTGATGCGGTAGGTACGTGGCCGGGTGTACCGAATACCCGTTAGGTATCTCGGAAACCCTGTTCACATCGTTCGGGGCCGTATGGGAAACCTCGGCCGGACTCCCTGCGGATGGAACCTGAATAGGCGATAAACCTGGACTAGAGGCTTAAGTGTTTAGGTAGGTCGTGGTCTACACCCACGTCGGCTTTCGCTTGAAGTCTGCCGAGCACATGTCGTGTGCAGACGCTAAGTGGTGGAAACATGTATGAAGAAGTACACCCCTGCAGGGTTATCATCATCTATTCGAATAGCCGTGTCCGCGGAAAAGGACTTCTGGGTTGCTTATATCAGTTCATAGACAAGTGAAAGTGGATACTCTAAAATACGCAAGATAAGCGTGAGTGCTATGGATGGCGTTCTCGTAGGGAGACGGGGGCGGATCCATAGTGGTGTATTGATATGGTGAATATGTGGACTCGTGTGCGCCACCTCAAAAGAGTTACTTGCAGTCCTAGTTCAGGATAGCCACCGAGTCAAAGCTGGCTTGCTGCAGTCAAACTCCACCATCCCCTTTGTTGATAATGATGCATGTGTAGATAGATCTGATGTAAGTCTTGCTGGGTACATTTGTACTCACGTTTGCCTATTTTATGTTTTGCAGAGAGACTTCAGTCTCACTAGTAGTTCCACGTGGACTTCGACGTTTAGCTTGTTACCTCAGCTACGATCTTGTGCCCTCGGCAGGATCTGGTAGATAGTCAGGCTTCTCAGCCTTTTTCATTTATAGATGTCTGTACTCAGACATGATAGCTTCCGCTTGTGCTTTGACTTGTATGCTCTGATTGTTGGGTCATGAGACCCATGTTTGTAATATCTCGCTCCTCGGAGCCTATTGATTAAATTACTTGAGTCATAGAGTCATGTTGTGATGCCATGTTGTGTTTGCACATATCGAGCATATTGTGTGTATGTTATTAAAATGCTTGGTATGTGTGGGATCTGACTATCTAGTCGTTTATCTTCAGTAGCCTCTCTTACCGGGAAATGTCTCCTAGTGTTTCCACCGAGCCATGGTAGCTTGCTACTGCTCCGGAACACTTAGGCTGGCCGGCATGTGTCCTTCTTCGTTCCTGTGTCTGTCCCTTCGGGGAAATGTCACGCGATGAATACCAGAGTCCTGTTAGCCCGCTACAGCCCGGTTCACCGGAGTCCTGCTAGCCCAGTGCTACAGCCTGGATTCACTCGCTGATGACCGACACGTTCGATGCTGGGTCATGGATGCCTGTCCCTGTAAGTTTGTGCCACTTTGGGTTTACGACTAGCCATGTCAGCCCGGGCTCCTTATCATATGGATGCTAGCGACACTGTCATATACGTGTGCCAAAAGGCGCAAACGGTCCCGGGTAAAGGTAAGGCGACACCCGTGGGAATACCGTGCGTGAGGCCGCAAAGTGATATGAAGTGTTACATGCTAGATCTATGTGGCATCGAGTCGGGGTCCTGACACCTAAGCTCCCGACAGTCGTTGGTGTTGTGGTTGTGCATGTTGTGGAAGACGCAGAATGGGCGGATGCCCTTGGATGACTCTAGGTGATCGCAGCCGCACTTCATCTCTGGCTCGGCTGCGAGTACAGCCGGTCCCTTGCGATTCATGTCCTTGGCCTTGGCCTTCTTGTCACATGGGTCCGCGTCAAGGAGCTCGAGGAGGGAGAGGCATCCCTGCTCAGCTCTCGCACACTTGGTCGCCATGTTGAACATCTCCAGGGCCATGCACAGGTCCTCGCGTATGGCGAGCTCCTCCTTCATCTTTACGTTGCAGATGCCATCGGTGAACGCAGAGATGATGGCTTCCTCCGACACCTTGGGGATCTTGAGGCGAACACTGTTGAAGTGCTAGACGTACTTTTGCAGGATTTCCCCTAGCTGCTTCTTGATGCGTCGCAGGTCACCCGCGGCAGGTGGGGCGCTCACGTGTACCCTGGAAGTTGGCGATGAAGCATTCTCGCATCTCGTCCCAGGAAGAGATTGATCCCGCGGGGAGGTTTAGGAGCCACAAGTGCGCGCCGTCCTTGAGGGCCATGGGGAACCAGTTTGCCATGACCTTCTTGTCGCCGTTGGCTACCTCGATGCTCAGCTCGTAGAGCTGCAGGAATTCAGCAGGGTCCGGGGTGCCGTTGCAGTGTGGAGGCCGGTCGAGCTTGAACTTTCCCGGCTAGACGACGTTGTGTATGTCGGCGTCCTGGAGTTGGGGGTATCCAATCCTACCTGCCTGCGACCCAGCGTGTGACTCCATCGACAGCCTGGTATGGCCCAGCTTCAACACCAACATAGCAAGACCCTCGCGAGGGACCAAGCCTCCCAAGGCGGATGACGCCAAGATCCCCGAAGGAGTTGGCCTCCTCAGGAGGGCTCCTAAAGGGCGGAGAGTTCTATGCAGCTACCTCATGAGGCTCAGCTGATGTGAGCCATGACGACCAAGGCCAGGCGGGCACCAGGCGGGTGCAGAGCGTAGGTTTCCTCTTTAGTGCAAGGGAGGCGAGCCACAGGCGCGGAGTCCCGAGGAATCAACCAAAGGTTTCCATTCTGGTGCAACAAGACCAAGACCGCCAGGACGGCAGGATGGAGATCATCACCGAGCCGACCGCAGCATCACGACCAGAGGCTTTTCGCAGGAGAAGACTACTTTTTTCAGGATAGACTGTACTACTTGTCCCCTTTCAAATCTGTAACACCCCAAAAATTTAACCATGTTTTGATTATTAAAATTTTGCTAGGAAATTAAATTTTTATTTTTCCTAGATTAATTCTTGATCCCAGAGCCTCTCTTTTCTTCTAAGTTGTGGAGTTTTCACCCCAAGTGAAAACTTTCCAATTATTATTGTACTTGTTTACCCTCTCAAATAAAACAATTCTTTTATCAGTGGGATTATTTATATAATTATTTTTCCCCTCAGCTTTATTTCTCTAAAATGGTTTTTCATAGGTTTTAGGGTTCCATTTGCACTGCAACCCTTTGATAAATTTATTTTAAAATCCCACCAAATTTGGGGATGACATATGATGTCCCTAAATCACTTTTATGCAAAAATATCCTTTGGTCATTTGGAGATTTTGAGCTTTATCCCAAGTTTTTAAATCTGGTCCAGTTGCACTTTTGCACTACAACCTATTTAAATATTCCTTTAAAACTTCCACCAAAATTAGGGGATGTCAGTAGGAGTATATTATTCATCTTTATGCAAAAACCCATTGATGTTCTTTGAAAAATTTGAGTGAATCAACCTCATTTTCATTCTGGTCCAACTTGATGATTTGTACTGCAACCATATTTTAACTTGCTCCTTTACCCATGATTCTTTTCCCTACTTATAGACCACCCTGCAAAACCCTTAAGTCCAGCAGAGTGGATCCATTGGAGGATTTTAAGTGCATGCAATCATGCCTTTTTCTTTCTGTCCAAAACTGAAGATTTGCAAAACTTGCACTAGCAAATTTCTGGTTTTGCCAAAATGACCTTGCCACCATCACCTACACCTAAAGAGACACTAGTATGGAGAGTTTAACCACCCCAAGAAGTGCATAGGTGCATGTGGCATTTTGTCAAACACCCTGTGAGCATGGCCAGTTTGGGCATGAACTTTTAGTTTGCACTGTGAGCTTGATCCACTGAACCAGCAACCTTGTCCACTAAGCTCCCTAATGCCTCTAGCCTAGACCTGCTAATCCCCAGCTCCACCCAAGTCTCCTAGCTTGCCCTGGCATTTTGCTGAACAGTTGGCGTGCACGCTCTGGGCGCGGCCAGAGCACACATTTTGCACGTGCGTGCGCGCGAGTAGCCGCGTCCCGCTGCCGCCTACCCGCGCCCGTCCTGGCCTCTCCTCTCTCCCAGTCGTCGCGCCCGACCCCTCCCTCACCGCGGGGCCGCCCTGGCCCCCTCCTGGCACCCTATAGCGCCACCACCGCATGCCGCCACTGCCGCCCCGACAGCTCTGCCATGGACGGCACCGCCCAAGCTACACCAGTGCGCCAGCTCGCTCATGGAACAGCCCGAGCTCATCCACGAGCTCGTCCGCTAGCGCCCGTCGCCGCCACGATGCCCTGCAAGCTACAGAACGGCGGTCGTCGACGATCCTATCCATGGCCGCCGCGAACCGACCTAGCTGCGCTATAAGTAGGGGCCCCGGGCTCGTCCAGCCACTCAGGCAGCTTCAGGCCATCCCCTCGAAGCCCCCACGGCCTGTAATCGTCGGCAGAAAGCCTTCTCCCCTGTCACCGGCCAGCTCGGCCGCCGCCATGTCCCAGTCCCATTCGTCGCAACCAAGGCCTCCCCTACCCGTCCGATGCCACCACCCGACTCCCCTGGATCGTGCGGAGCCGCCCGAACCCTCAGCCATGATCGGAAGCCACCATAGCCCAAATCCCCAATCGTGCTCGAAGCCATCTCCGCCGTGAAGCTCGCCGCCGGCGACCCCCTCCACCCCCACCAACCGAGCGACTACCGGGAGGACCGCCCTGGACTGGCGGATCCATCCCTGCCCTCGGATGCCCTCGAGGAGCCGTCGCTCGCCGGCGAAGATCGCCGGAGCTCCGCCTCCGTTCGGCCAAAGGAGAGGGAAGGCGGGGGACGACTAGTCAAACCTGACCAGTGGGCCCGTGGACCCACTGTCATTGACTCACGCCGGTCCACGCTGGATAAGTGAAGGCGGAAACGCTAAGTACGTGTTCGACGTGTACCTATTTGAAATGTTTTCTTTTCTTTTTTTCTGTTTTATTTAAAAACCAGAAATTTGACTAAACTTTGACTGGCTATATCTTTTTAAATAAAACTCCAAATGAGTTGATTCTTTTTCCTACCTCTCTCAAATTTAGTCTAGTTTATTTTAAGATTTATTTGAAAAAATTTCAGACAACGTTTTTACACTGTTTTGAAACTATGTTTTAATTTGAATAATTTCAAAAATAGGTTTTGAAGAAGAAGTCAACTTTCAAAAAAAGCACACCCCACTTGCATACTCTTGAAGACAAGCATTCTGAACCCTGGAACAATGTTGTGTGTGTTATCTGACACGGTTACAATATCACCTTGACACGGACTATCCGTTATTTTATGTGATGATATGTTCAAACTCATGAGTGCATATTGATGATTTCATGCTATTGGAGTTTGATATGTTTGGGTAGTAGTCACCATCATATGCCTTTCATGCATACCGGAAGGAACCCGGGAAAGCCTCTGTCTTGGATAGACACGGGCTTGTCTCTAGTCCTCCGTCGAGATGGTTTTGTCCGGTACGGCATGATGGGGTATGTCGAGTGGTGATTCCGTCTGTTGGTTGAAGTATAAGTTGTTATGCTAATCATGCAGGGTATACTTAACCTCCTGAGTCGACCGTAGATCGAGTCTTGTTCCAGTAACCCCCATACTTGTTTCGTACTACCACTTGTCCCTGCCGCAGGTAGCGTACGGTTCAGTAAGTTGTCAACCCCTCCCTAGCACACACCATACAGAGAGGCCATGGTGGAAGATACTGGATGCATCCGGTAGGCAGGCCACCTGGTCCAGGGGCATGGGTGTTTCCGGTTGGGACCGAGAGGGGGGCACCCCTTAGAGCGCGCGATATAAACTTGATCCCATGCTATTCGAGGTTGTAGCCTCCTCACTTAGAGTTTTGCTTGACAGGTGTCGTGGGTGATTCCCGACACCGGTAAGTTAAGCTGGTGTGTGCAAGTCAGGTGTGTTTTCAATTAAAAGACCATAGATGGAATTAGTCCCGATGGACTGAAGGAATCCGTTACTCGTGGGTAAAGAGTACACCCTCTGCAGAGATTATATCTATTCGAATAGCCGTGTCCATGGTTAAGGACTAAAGTCTGGGTTGGGTCAAGTGTCGGTCTTAGTGTCGGTCTTCAGAGGAGAAACTACTAAACCGGAATATGGATCATGACTTGTGACTTATGATGATTATGATCATTATTATTGTGGACTAACCTTTTATGTTATTTGAATTATTGAGTATCCCTGGGATGGTTCTACCTCCTGGATATTCACCATGATATTTACTTTATAAGCCCTTTATGTGGTGTCGCTGAGACACCCGACTGTGGCATGCTTGTTATTGAATTTCTTATAAGCCTTTTCTGCGGTGTCGCTGAGATGCACGACTATGGCATGTTTGTTATATATTTACTTTATAAGCCCTTTATGTGGTGTCGCTGAGACACCCGACTGTGGCATGCTTGTTATTGAATTTCTTATAAGCCCTTTCTGCAGTGTCGCTGAGACGCCCGACTGTGGCATGTTTGTTATATATTTACTTTATAAGCCCTTTTTGTGGTGTCACTCAGACGCCCGACTGAGGCATGCTCGTTATTTACTATCCTTTCGAGGCGTCGTTTCAGACACCCGATCGGTGCATTTTATCACTAATCTGTTATTACATGTTCAAGTTGCATATAAATAACCTGCTTGCATGCATCATGGATTTTATCTTATGACTGACGTTGTGATCATAGAATATTTCAGTGCATGATTATCATTTACATTATACCCGTGTTCATAATGTTTGCGAGTACATTCAAAGTACTCACTGGCTTGTCCCTGGCTATTATCTTGGCCAGATTTCTTGCTTGGAGAGGAGCGTTGCGATGTCAGCCCCGGAACCCACGCATTGGTGACAACAGCCTCACGAAGATAGGAGTTAACCTAGTCAGCTGTTCCTGTGGGAAATGGAGTCCCCTAAACGCTGATGATCCACAAACCGCTTCCGCCATCAACCACTAGAAACCATTTGCTGTACTCATAGGCCAGAATGGTCTTGTACTACATATTTTGTACTTTTGCTTGGAATTTCCGTATAAGTTTGGTGCCTCATCAGCTAATAGTAATCCTGGGGCTGGTGAGCACAAGGGCCATTTTCTAGAAATTAATATCCCGAAAAAACCGGTCCTAACAAACTTGGTATCAGAGCCAGGCTGACCATTGGCTAATCCTATCTTAGCCGGGTCAATAAACTTAGGTTAACCAAACCACCAGGCCATAGCCTAGCCCCGGCCAAGCTTCTCGCGTAAGATAGCCACACAGTGACCCTGACACTTTTGGCAGTCGGTGCCCAACCTATCAGCCTAGCCCGTCGATCACGCGCCAGTGACCGACACCTAAATTGTCTTATTCGCAAGCGTGCGAAGGAAGACTCCGTCCCCTTTTTCTATAAAAAGGGCATGCTAGCCTCAACACAGCACAGCCCAGCCTATTCCTCAAACCGAGCTATAATGCATGGCCCCGTCGTGCACAATGAGACCACAGTAACCAACCTTGGAGGTTTTGTGACCGTGCTCGCGAACCTCACCCGCCGTGCCTTTGCATTAGAAGAGCCCCCAGAATATGTTGTGTACCAAGGACCCATGAGCGGTGAAAGCCGTCAATTCTGGGCCACCGTGCACATATATGGTAGGGGTCTATCTCCAGAACGCCCCTACAGGTTCACCGGAAGGACAACTTACTTTGAGCCACAAGCCATCCAACTAGCTGCTCGAGAGGCTGTAGTTCAACTCCGGCACTTGTCGCCCAGAGTTAACTGTCGCTCTTTCTACTACTACCCCAGCCGTGACGGGTATAGTAGGCCACCCCAGGTTGCCAACAGAGATCACGAGACGGATCATGCGTTGTTGCATCTGGTGCGCTATGTAAGTGCACTAGAGGAACTGTTCGATCAAATCACTCTTGATCTGATCGCAGCTCGTGGAGAACTGATTCGCCGAGCCCCGGTAAGAAGAGAAGATGAGCCCGACGCCGACAATCCAGTCGTGCTATTCGGACAACCGATCGAGTCCCTGAGGTCTGCCCCAGTCATCGACCAAAACACCTTGATGACCCCAGAAGTGCTTCATCGCCTTTTGGGAACATGCTCCAGCGGGATTGTGGCCAACAATCCCAGGGATGGTCAGCATTGCTACCTCGACCCTGTAGTTCCTCAACCCCCTCCAGCTAATCCCGACGGTGAAAACCATGGAGAAGCCTCGACATCCACAAGGCAATCCCGATTAGATATTAACGAGGTAGACTAAGTCACTCGAGTAGTACCGAGTCTTAGTATGTCCACACCCTGTAACCGTGCGATCCTGTATCACCATAATTAAATGATGTTTGCTTGTGCACCCCTATTTTTATAGTAGCCATGCATAGGTATGTTGGTGTACAATTGCATTTTTTTATCCGGGCATAGCTACCAAAAACCAACCTCGACGACACAAAGTTTGTGCTATGAGTAAACTTTTGGTTTCAACTAACAGGAAAGATATTTTCGAAAACAACTCTTAACAAATCTCGAGGACAAGATTTTTCTTAAGGGGGGTAGTGTTGTAACACCCCAAAAATTTAACCATGTTTTGATTATTAAAATTTTGCCAGGAAATTAAATTTTTTTCCCTGGATTTATTCTTGATCCCAGAGCCTCTCTTTTCTTCTAAGTTGTGGAGTTTTCACCCCAAGTGAAAACTTTGCAATTATTATTGGACTTGTTTACCCTCTCAAATAAAACAATTCTTTTATCAGTGGGATTATTTATATAATTATTTTTCCCCTAAGCTTTATTTCTCTAAAATGGTTTTTCATAGGTTTTAGGGTTCCATTTGCATTGCAACCCTTTGATAAATTTATTTTAAAATCCCACCAAAATTTGGGGATGACATATGATGTCCCTAAATCACTTTTATGCAAAAATATCCTTTGGTCATTTGGAGATTTTGAGCTTTACCCCAAGTTTTTAAATCTGCTCCAGTTGCACTTTTGCGCTACAACCTATTTAAATATTCCTTTAAAACTTCCACCAAAATTAGGGGATGTCAGTAGGAGTATATTATTCATCTTTATGCAAAAACCCATTGATGTTCTTTGAAAAATTTGAGTGAATCAACCTCATTTTCATTCTGGTCCAACTTGATGATTCGTACTGCAACCATATTTTAACTTGCACATTTACCCATGATTCTTTTCCCTGCTTATAGACCACCCTGCAAAACCCTTAAGTCCAGGAGAGTGGACACATTGGAGGATTTTAAGTGAATGCAATCATGCCTTTTTCTTTCTGTCCAAAACTGAAGATTTGCAAAACTTGCACTAGCAAATTTCTCGTTTTGCCCAAATGACCTTGCCACCATCACCTACACCTAAAGAGACACTAGTCTAGAGAGTTTGGCCACCCCAAGAAGTGCCTAGGTGCATGTGGCATTTTGTCAAACACCCTGTGAGCATGGCTAGTTTGGGCATGAACTTTTAGTTTGCACTGTGAGCTTGATCCACTGAACCAGCAACCTTGTCCACTAAGCTCCCTGGTGCCTCTAGCCTGGACCTGCTAATCCGCAGCTCCACCCAAGTCTCCTAGCTTGCCCTGGCATTTTGCCGAATAGTTGGCGTGCACGCTCTGGGCGCGGCCAGAGCACACGTTTTTCACGTGCGTGAGCGCGAGTCGCCGCGTCCCGCTGCCGCCTACCCGCGCCCGTCCTGGCCTCTCCTCTCTCCCAGCCGTCGCGCCCGACCCCTCCCTCACCACAGGGCCGCCCTGGCCCCCTCCTGGCACCCTACAGCGCCGCCACCACATACCGCCACCGCCGCCCCGACAACTCTTCCATGGACGGCGCCGCCCAAGCCACACCAGCGCGCCAGCTTGCTCATGGAACAGCCCGAGCTCATCCACGAGCTCGTCCGCTAGCGCCCGTCGCCGCCCTGATGCCCTGCAAGCTACAGAATGGCGGTCGCCGACGATCCTATCCACAGCTGCCGTGAACCGACCTAGCCGCACTATAAGTAGGGGCCCCGGGCTCGTCTAGCCACTCAGGAAGCCTCTGGCCATCCCCTCGAAGCCCCCACAGCCAGTAATCGTCGGGGGAAAGCATTCTCCCCTGTCTCCGGCCAGCTTGGCCGCCGCCACGTCCCAGTCCTGTTCGTCGCAACCAGGGACGCCCCTGCCCGTCCGATGCCACCACCCGACTCCCCTGGATCGTGCGGAGCCGCCCAAAACCTCAGCCATGATCGGAAGCCACCATAGCCCAAATCCCCAATCGAGCCCGAAGCCATCTCCGCCACGAAGCTCGCCGCCGGCGACCCCCTCCACCCCTACCAACCGAGCGACTACCGGGAGGACCGCCCTGGACTTGCGGATCCATCCCTGCCCTCGGATGACCTCGAGGAGCCGTCGCTCACCGGCGAAGATCGCCGGAGCTCCGCCTCCGTTCGGCCAAAGGAGAGGGAAGGCGGGGGACGACTAGTCAAACCTGACCAGTGGGCCCGTGGACCCACTGTCAGTGACTCACGCCGGTCCACGCTGGATAAATGAAGGCGTAAACGCTAAGTACGTGTTCGACGTGTACCTATTCGAAACGTTTTCTTTTCTTTTTTTCTGTTTTATTTAAAAACCAGAAATTTGACTAAAATTTGACTGGCTATATCTTTTTAAATAAAACTCCAAATGAGTTGATTCTTTTTCCTACCTCTCTCAAATTTAGTCTAGTTTTTTTAAGATTTATTTGAAAAAAATTCAGACAACTTTTTTACACTGTTTTGAAACTATGTTTTAATTTGAATAATTTCAAAAATAGGTTTTGAAGAAGAAGTCAACTTTCAAAAAAAGCACGCCCCACTTGCATACTCTTGAAGGCAAGCATTCTGAACCCTGGCATAATATTGTGTGTGTTATCTAACACGGTTACAATACCACCTCGACACGGAGTATCCGTTATTTTTTGTGATGATATGTTCAAACTCATGAGTGCATATTGATGATTTCATGCTATTGGAGTTTGATATGTTTGGGATAGTAGTCACCATCATATGCCTTTCATGCATACCGGAAGGAACCCAGGAAAGCCTCTATCTTGGATAGACACAGGCTTGTCTCTAGTCCTCCGTCGAGATGGTTGTGTCTGGTACGGCATGATGGGGTATGTCGAGTGGTGATTCCGTCTGTTGGTTGAAGTATAAGTTGTTATGCTAATCATGCAGGGTATACTTAAACCTCCTGAGTCGACCGTAGATCGAGTCTTGTTCCAGGAACCCCCATACTTGTTTCGTACTACCACTTATCCCTACCGCAGGTAGGGTACGGTTCAGTAAGTTGTCAACCCCTCCCTAGCACACACCATACAGAGAGGCCATGGTGGAAGATACTGGATGCATCCGGTAGGCAGGCCACCTGGTCCGGGGGCATGGGTGTTTCCGGTTGGGACCGAGAGGGGGGCACCCCTTAGAGCGCGCGATATAAACTTGATCCCATGCTATTCGAGGTTGTAGCATCCCCACTTAGAGTTTTGCTTGACAGGTGTCATGGGTGATTCCCGACACCGGTAAGTTAAGTTGGTGTGTGCAAGTCAGGTGTGTTTTCAATTAAAAGACCATAGACGGAATTAGACCCAATGGACTGAAGGAATCCGTTACTCGTGGGTAAAGAGTACACCCACTGCAGAGATTATATCTATTCGAATAGCCGTGTCCATGGTTAAGGACTACAGTCTGGGTTGAGTATCCCTAGGACGGTTCTACCTCCTGGATATTCACCGTGATATTTACTTTATAAGCCCTTTATGTGGTGTCGCCGAGACACGCGACTGTGGCATGCTTGTTATTGAATTTCTTATAAGCCCTTTCTGCGGTGTCGCTGAGACGCTCGACTGTGGCATGTTTGTTATATATTTACTTTATAAGCCCTTTTTGTGGTGTCGCTCAGACGCCCGACTGAGGCATGCTCGTTATTTACTATCCTTTTGAGGCGTCGCTTCAGACACCCGATTGGTGCATTTTATCACTACTCTATTATTACATGTTCAAGTTGCATATAAATAACCTGCTTGCATGCATCATGGATTTTATCTTATGACTGCCGTTGTGATCATAGAATATTTTAGTGCATGATTATCATTTATATTATACCCGTGTTCATAATGTTTGCGAGTACATTCAAAGTACTCACTGGCTTGTCTCTAGCTATTGTCTTGGCCAGATTTCTTGCTTGGAGAGGAGCGTTGCGATGTTAGCCCTGGAACCCACGCATTGGTGACAACAGCCTCACGAAGATAGGAGTTAACCTGATCAGGTGTTCTTGTGGGAAATGGAGTCCCCTAAACGTTGATGATCCACAAACCGCTTTCGCCATCAACCACTAGAAACCATTTGTTGTACTCATAGGCCAGAATGGTCTTGTACTACATATTTTGTACTTTTGCTTGGAATTTCAGTATCAAGTTGGTGCCTCATCAGCTAACAGTAATCCTGGGGCTGGTGAGCACAAGGGCCATTTTCTGGAAATTAATATCCCGAAAAAACCGGTCCTGACAAAATCCCACTGTTGTGGAATCCCTTCCCGCTCATATTTGGGAAGAGGACCAAGGCCATTATATATAAGACTTAGCCACCAACATAGAGGGAGAGAGCCATTCCGACCCGAGCACTGGACTAGCTCAAGAACACCTCACCTCCTGAGGCTTGTTCATCCTTTGTACTAGTTCATCCATAGCCCCTCGAGGCAATCCACCACACCACACTGGTTAGGGTATTACACCACAATGGTGGCCAGAACCAGTAAAAATCTTTGTGTCTTTGTGTCTCTCGAGCTCGATGCGCTAGGATAGGGAGGATCGCAAGTAGGCAGGCTGGGCAGGTTGAGATCTCCGCACGCACCCTAGAGTTCAAACCTCTCAAGGGTTGTCGTATCCCGAAATCCAACATTTGGCGCACCAGGTAGGGGGTGCGTCATAATCCTCTTCCTCGACCTCTAGATTGTGCCACCGACCCCGTCATAATCCAACATTTGGCGGGCGCTCCTCTGTCGGCCCCGTCGACGCGTATTCCTGGAGAAGCGCCGGGGCTGCGCTGCTTCACCCTCTCCCTGCGGCAGGTGCAGTGGCCGCCCAAGTTCCGGCCAGAGATGCCGCCGCGCTACGACGGCGCGGCAGATCCAGCCCCCTTTCTTCAGGCATACGAGGAAGCAGTTTGGGTGGCTGGCAGAGATGACAAGGTGAAGGCCAACTGGTTCCCCATGGCCCTCGTGGGCGCATGATACGTCTCCAATGTATCTATAAGTTATGAAGTATTCATGCTATTATATTATCCATCGTAGATGTTTTATATGCATTTATATGCTATTTTATATGATTTTTGGGACTAACCTATTAACCTAGAGCCCAGTGCCAGTTTCTGTTTTTTCCTTGTTTTTGAGTTTTATAGAAAAGGAATACCAAAGGGAGTCCAATTGATGTGCCAATTTTTGATGATTTTTTAAGGACCAAAAGAAGCCCCTGGAGTAAAAGAGTTGGGCCAGAAGAGTCTCGGGCTGTCAACAAGGGTGGGGGCGCGCCTACCCCCCCCCCCTCCCCTGGGCGTCGGCCCCTATCTCATGGACGATTCAGAGACCCCCCTGACATGAGACCGACGCCAAAAATTCCTATAAATATAGAAACCTCTAGAAAATAACCTAGATCGGAAGTTTCGCCGCCGCAAGCCTCTATAGCCATGAGAAATCAATCCAGGCCCTCTTTGGCACCCTGCCGGAGGGGGCCATCATCACCGGAGGGCATGGGGAAGGATCTCGGAGGGGCCATCATCTCCATGAAGGCCAAGGACCAGAGGGGGAACCTCTCCCCATCCAAGGGGGAGGCCATGGAGGAGGAAGCACAAGGGGGAGAACTTCTCCTCCTCTCTCTCGGTGTTGCTGAAGTGCCATCTGGAGGGGAATCATCGCCGTGTGATCTTCTTCATCAACATCACCATCATCATCACCATCCTCATCTCTTTTATGCGGTCCACTCTCCCGCACCCCGTTGTAATCCCTACTTGAACATGGTGATTTATGCCACATATTATGATCCAATGATGTGTTGCCATCTTGTGATGTTTTGAGTAGATATCCTTTGTCTTTGGGTTGATTGATGATCTATATTGGTATGAGTTGTATGATTTATTTTGGTGCTGTCCTATTCTGCCCTCCGTGTCGCTCAAGCATGAGGAATTACCGCTGTAGGGTGTAGCAATATGTCCATGGTTTACTTATTGTCTGCGTTGCTTGAGTGACAGAAGCATAAACACGAATAAGTGGGTCACGGCATATGGGAATAAAGGGGACTTGACATGTTAATGTTATGGTTGGGTTTTACCTTAATGATCTTTAGTAGTTGCGGATGCTTGCTAGAGTTCCAATCATAAGTTCATATGATCCAAGAAGAGAAAGTATGATAGCTTATGCCTCTCCCTCATATGAAATTGCAATAGTGATTACCGGTCTTGTGAACAATTGCCTAGGATAATTCCGCACACTGATCCATCATTATTCCTTACTGGCTATTTATAATGTTTAGTAATATATTCTAACTTTATTATAACAACACCTACTTTTATGTTTTAGCTCTCCGATATCATGCAAAGTTATCCTCTTCATACCCACAACGTAGTTTTATTTCTCGTATCTAGTTGGAAGCAAACGTTCGGTGTACGTAGAGTCATATCAGTGGCAGATAGGACTTGAGACACTGTTTATATTACCTTTAGCTCCTTGTGGGTTAGACACTCCATACTTATCACTTCCACCTTTGGAAATTGCTACGATGATTCCCTGCACTTGGGGATTATCAAGCTCTTTTCTGGCGCCGTTTCCGGGGAGCAATAGCGTGGGGTTGATATTCTTCTGTGTGCTTGTTTGCTTTCTTCAGTAATAGATTTTGTTTTTCCTTTTTGTTTCTGTTTAGTTGTGTGTGAAACATACCAAAAAATTTAAAGAGTGAAAATACGAAAAAAAATTACTTGCCTCTCATGCCTAAAAAAGTTTTTCAAAAAGAGAAGTGATTGGAAAGTTATGCATTGAAGAAGTGAGGGTCGACCTTGAGCACTTGTGTTCATGGTCACGGAAACAATGTAGAATTTTTCATGGAAGTTTATCTTTAAATAATTATCCCCTTGTATATATCCATTGTATTATAAAAATAATGTGCCAAGCTTTGGTTTTAGGATGATTAGATAGCTTGTTTACTATGTGCAGAACAAAAACAGAAACTTTGGCTGTAGCACGTGATTTTACATTTTTTACTGGAAGGTCAAATGGGTCTGAAACTTTTTGCATATTACTTCTGTACAAATTTTGATATTTATTTCATAATGTTTGGAGTTACAAAAGTTTACTAAACTTCCAGATTACTACAGACTATCCTGTTTTTGACAGATCCTGCTTTTCGCGTGTTGTTTGCTTATTTTGATGAATCTGTGGCTAGTATCACGGGGTATGAACCATGGTGGAGTTGGAATACAGTAGGTAAACTGCTAATATGAAATTGGAATGAGTTTGCAATAGTACCTAAAGGTAGTGATTTGCTTTAGTATACTAACGGATCTCACCAAGTTTTTGTTAAATTTTTGTGGATGAAGTGTTCGAAGAACGAGGAGTTACCGATGTGAGAAGAATAAAGAGAGGCAAGATTTAAATCTTGGGGATGCCTAAGGCACCCCAAGTAAATATTCCAAGGATACTCAAGCATCTATGCTTGGGGATGCCCCGGTTTGCATCCCATCTTTCTTCTTCAACAATTATCGGTATACCTCAGTTTTTGTTTTGTTCACATGATTTGTGTCCTTTGTGTTTTTATTGTTCTTTAAGAACCATGCTAGTATGAGATGTCCCTTCATAAATTTATAGAATTATTCATGTGCTTCACTTATATCTTTTAAGTATGATCTTATAGAATTGCTCTTTGTGCTTCACTTAAATCTTTTGAGTATGGTTTTATAGAATGCTTCGTGTGCTTCACTTACATATTTTGAGCTTGGATATTTGTTAGTATATATTAATTGTAGAATGCTCCATGAACTTCACTTATATATTTTGGAGTATGAATAATACTATCATGTAAAGTGGGTTTGGAAGAGTGTCAACTTTAGGAATTAGTGATCCCACTATTCTGAATGAGAAGAATTTTGCTTATGTGGAGAGTAGAAAAATTTCTATGCATGTAGATCATGAAAAGAATGCTTTATGTAATGGTTATATTATTGAATTCACTCATGATGCTACTGAAAATTATTATGAGGGAGTAATTTATGCTTGTAGGAGTTGCAATAATACCAAGTTTCCTCTCTATGTGCTTAAAGTTTTGAAGTTATACTTGTCTTGCCTTCCTATGCTAGATGATTCTTGTTCCTATAAATTATGTGCTCACAAAATCTCTAGGCATAGGAAGTGGGTTAGATTTAAATGTGCTAGTCATATTCTTCATGATCCTCTTTCTATGTTTCATTTCTTTTCTTTTATGTGAGCATCATGGAAATCATCATGCCTAGCTAAAAGGCATTAAAGAAAAGCGCTTGTTGGGAGACAACCCAATATATACCCTTGCTGTCTTTGTGTGTTTACATGATTAAGCTACTGCAGTGATCATGTTTTATAGCTTTTGTTTCAATAAATTGCCAAGTAAGACCTTTGGGAAGACTTGATTGAAAGTTAATGGGATCTTGCTGTAAAAAACAGAAAATTTGCGCTCACGGGATTAGCTGCCATTTTTTACAGAAGAGTGATTTTCAGTTCATTATTTTTGCAGAAGATTACTAGACAAATTCCTCACGTCCACCAATTTATTTCATAATTTTTTGAGTAACAGAAGTATGGTTGTTGTTCAGATCATTACAGACTGTTCTGTTTCTGACAGATTCTGTTTTCATTGCATAGTTTGCTTGTTTTCTAGATTCTATGGCTTATATTTCTCAATATAAATTGTATAAATGATATGGTACAGTAGGAACTGTGTGAGAACAATTATGAACCTTGTCTTTGACAGTACCAAAGTGAGTGGTTTACTCTTTATCATACTAACCTATCTCACGAAGTTCCGTTAAGTTTTGTGTGATTGAAGTTTTCAAGCTTTGGGTGAGATATTGATATGAGGAGAATAAGGAGCGGAAAGACTCGAAGCTTGGGGATGCCCAAGGCACCGCAAGGTAATATTCATGGAATACTCAAGCGCCTAAGCTTGGGGATGCCCCAGAAGGCATCCCCTCTTTCATCTTCAAAACTATCGGTATACTTTACTCGAAGCTATATTTTTATTCGTCACATGATATGTGTTTTTCTTGGAGCATATTTTCAATTTTACTTGTTGTTTGAATAAAATCATTGGATCTGAAATCTTGAATGAAAAATAATCCTCCCATGGCTAGTTAATTATTTGACTACTCAGTGTTCTTCACTTATATGTTTTTGGAATAGTTTGTCATTTACTCACGCGCTTCACGTATATCCTATGAGTAAATGGTTGAATGAATTGAATATCATAAATCTGAATTTATATATATTTCATATGCCTATACCATGGGGAGTAATGACTTCACACGTAATAATTATAGGTAGTAAATTATTGAAAGTTAGCAAACACAGAATTGGTCGCTTGAACAATTCATGAAAGAATATTGAAGGAAGAGAGATTTCACATATAAATATACTATCTTGGACATCTTTTGTAATTGTGAGCACTCATTAAAATATGACATGCTAAAAGGTTGATGTTTGACAAGGAAGACAATTTAATGGGATATGTTTTCCTATATCCGAAACATTATATTGTCTTGGATCATCCAACATGTTGAGCTTGCCTTTCCCTCTCATGCTAGAAAAATTCTTTGCACCAAGTATAAATACTACTTGTGCTTCCAAACATCTGTTAAACTAGTTTTGCCATGAGAGTCCACCATACCTACCTATGGATTGTGTAAGATCCTTCAAGTAAGTTGTCATCGGTGCATGCAATAAAAATTGCTCTCTAAATATGTATGATCTATTTGTGCAAAGCAAAATAAGCTTTATACGAACTTGTGATAGGGAAGAAATAAAAGCGACGGACTGCATAATAAAGGTCTCTGTCACAAGAGGCAATATTAAGTGACGTTCTTTTGCATTAAGATTTTGTGCATCCAACCTTAAAATCGCATGACAACCTCTGCTTCCCTCCGCGAAGGGCCTATCTTTTACTTTTATCTTCTACCCTTATACAAGAGTCATGGTGATCATCACCTTTCCTTTTTACACTTTTTCCTTTGGAAAGCACTTTGTGTTGGAGCGATCCGGATATATATATCCACTTGGATGTAGGTTTTCATAAAGTATTATAGTTGACATTACCCTTGAGGTAAATGGTTGGGAGGCAAAACTATAAGCCCCTATCTTTCTCTGTGTTCGATTAAAACTTTGAACCCATAAATATCACATGATTGTTAGCAATTGTGGAAGACTATACGATAGTTGTGTATGTGGGATTTGCTAAATCAAAGCTCTTACATAGACCCTTCCTGAAAATAAGATGAATTGCAATTGTTTGATGACTAAGAACATTGTTTGTTAGTTTTCAAGAAAGTTTATGATCTATACTTTAACATGTGAATAGCTTGTTACTTGATCATGAAAAGTTTTGTGAGATGAGCTACTATTATGACATATAATGATGCTAGAAAAGGTTATTGAAATTATCATTGATCGAACTTGTGCACCTGCTAGCATTCACACTTCATTAATTATTTCTTTTATCATTTACCTACTTGAGGACGAGCATGAATTAAGCTTGGGGATGCTGATACGTCTCCAACGTATCTATAATTTATGAAGTATTCATGCTATTATATTATCCATGGTAGATGTTTTATATGCATTTATATGGTATTTTATATGATTTTTGGGACTAACTTATTAACCTAGAGCCAGTGTGAGCTTCTGTTTTTTCCTTGTTTTTGAGTTTTACAAAAAAGGAATACCAAACGGAGTCCAATTGACATGCCATCTTTTGATAATTTTTTATGGACCAAAAGAAGCCCCTGGTGTAAAAGAGTTGGGCCAGAACAGTCCCGGGCTGTCCACGAGGGTGCCCCCCCTGGGGCGTGGGCCCCTCTCTCGTGGATGATTCGGAGACCCCCTGACGTCAGACCGACGCCAAAAATTCCTATAAATACAGAAACCTCTAGAAAATAACCTAGATCAAAAGTTCCACCACCGCAAGCCTCTGTAGCCACGAGAAATCAATCTAGGCCCTCTCTGGCACCCTGCCGGAGGGGGCCATCATCACCGGAGGCCATCGAGAAGGATCTCGGAGGGGCCATCATCGCCATGAAGGCCAAGGCCCAGAGGGGGAACCTCTCCCCATCCAAGGGGGAGGCCATGGAGGAGGAAGCACAAGGGGGAGAACTTCTCCTCCTCTCTCTCCATGGCGCAGGAGTGCCATCGGGAGGGAAATCATCGCCGCGGTGATCATCTTCATCAACATCACCATCATCATCACCATCCTTATCTCTTTTACGCGGTCCACTCTCCCGCACCCTGCTGTAATCGCTACTTGAACATGGTGCTTTATGCCACATAGTATGATCCAATGATGTGTTTCCATCTTATGATGTTTTGAGTAGATATCCTTTGTCTTTGGGTTGATTGATGATCTAGATAGGTATGAGTTGTATGATTTATTTTGGTGTTATCCTATTGTGCCCTCCGTGTCGCGCAAGCGTGAGGGATTCCCGTTGTAGGGTGTTGCAATATGTTCATGGTTTACTTATTGTCTGCGTTGCTTGAGTGACAGAAGCATAAACACGGATAAGTGGGTCACGGCGTATGGCAATAAAGGGGACTTGATATGTTAATGCTATGGTTGGGTTTTACCTTAATGATCTTTAGTAGTTGTGGATGCTTGCTAGAGTTCCAATCATTAGTGCATATGGTCCAAGAAGAGAAAGTATATTAGCTTATGCATCTCCCTCATATGAAATTGCAATAGTGATTACCGGTCTTGTTAACAATTTCCTAGGATAATTCCGCACACCGATCCATCATTATTCCACATTCGCTATTTATAATATTTAGTAATATATTCTAACTTTATGATAACAAAACCTACTTTTATATTTTAGCTCTCCGATATCATGCAAAGTTATCATGTTCATACCCATAATGTAGTTTTATTTCTCGTATCTAGTTGGAAGCAAACGTTCGGTGTACGTAGAGTCGTATCAGTGGTAGATAGGACTTGAGAGAATATTGATCTTACCTCTAGCTCCTTGTGGGTTCGACACTCCATACTTATCACTTCCACCTTTGGAAATTGCTATGATGATTCCCTGCACTTGAGGATTATCAGCGCACCGCGTGCCTGGCTGCTCAACCTGCCAGCATCTTCCGTAGCCTCATGGGAGGAGCTGCGCGACCTCTTCCTCGCCCACTACATGGCGCCGACGCCCCCGGTCGTCGCAACTCTCCTGGGTGGCTCGTAGGCGCCACCCTCCGACCCCCACATCAAGCAGTTCTACCGATGGGCAGGAAACTCTCAGGCGGGCTCAGGGGCTCCCCCGAGCTGGGCGCCGCATCATCCCACCGCCATGATGGGAGCAGGCGCGCTCCTGATGCTCTGCACCCCCATCATCTGTCGTGGCGATCACCAGGACCCTCATCGACGGCGGGGCCGGCCCCAATGTGCTCTCCCCGGAGGCGTTCGGCTTGCTCCACATGCCGCCTAGCCGGCTCCCCCCTCCTAGCCTTTCTCCGAAGTCGGCGATGGCTCCACCAGGCCCCTGGGGCAGACCCGTCTCCCTGTCACTTTTGGGACCCGTGACAACTACCGCACCAAGCTCATCGACTTTGACATCGCCAAGATCGACCTACCATACAATGCTATTCTGGGATACCCAGCCTTGGCCCAGTTTATGGCTGCGACCCACCCCACATACAACCTCATGAAGATGCCTGACAGCAATGGTGTCCTCACGGTGGCGGGGGACACAAAGGGCACGCTGCAGGCCCTCAAGCTCGCTTTCAAGGTGGTCGCGACCGCGCTACCCGGCGAGAAGAAGGACCAGGAGGTCCCAAGAGCAGGGCCTGCCAAGAAGAAGCAATTGTTCTCCCATGCCGAGTCGAGACGAAGCAAGTGCCGGTCTGTGAGGATGGGATGGTCAGCGCCACCTTCACCATAGGGGCTGGCCTCCCTTAGGATCAAGAGAAGGCATTGATCAACTTTTTGCAGGCCAACAAGGATGTATTCGCTTGGGAACCCAAACACTTGGCTGGGGTCCCAAGGGGGGTAATCGAGCACCACCTGAGGGTATGTCCAAATGTGCGGCCTGTAAAGCAGAAGGCTTGCCGCCAGTCCACCGAGAAGCAGGCCTTCATCGTCCAGGAAACTCATAAGATGCAGGCCGCAGGGGTCATCAGAGATGTGTGGTACCCAGAGTGGCTGGCGAACCCCATCATCGTCCCCAAGAAAGGAGGGAAGGATCGCATGTGTGTTGACTTCACCAACCTCAATAAGGCCTACCCACAATATCCCTTTCTGCTCCCTAGCATTGACAAGATCATCGACTCCATCGTCGAGTGCGACTTGTTGTGCTTCCTAGATGCCTTCTCCGGCTACCACCAGATCAAGATGGCAGTGGAGGGCGTGGAGAAGACGGCGTTCCTCAACCCCTGCGGGGTGTACTGCTACACCTGCATGCCCTTTGGGTTGCACAACACCGGGGCAACCTTCTAGCGGTTGATGCACATCGCCCTGGGTTCGCAGCTCGGGAGGACCGTAGAGGCCTATGTTGATGATATAGTGGTGAAGTCTCGTGAGGCCAAGAATCTGATAGAAGATCCGAAGGAGACGTTCGCCAGCCTGCGCACGGTGGATCTGCGGCTTATCCCCAAGAAGTGCGTGTTTGGGGTCCCTTCCGGCAAGCTGCTAGGCTTCTAGGTGTCGCACAGAGGGATCGAAGTTAACCCAGAGAAGGTCAAGGCGATAGAAGATATGAACCCCCCACAAACCCTGAAGGAGATGTAGAAGCTGGCTGGCTGCATAACCTCACTTGGGAGCTTCATTTCCAAGCTGGCGGAGCGCGCCCTCTAATTTTTAAGTTGATGAAACGAAAGGAGCCATTCGAGTGGACCCCCGAGGCAGACGCAGCCTTCTAGGACCTCAAGAGATACCTGACATGTCCACCCGTGATGGTGGCACCGCGCCCTCTCAAGCCTTTGGCACTCTATCTGGCAGCGACACCTCACTCAGCCAGTGCCGGCCTGGTGGGGCTAAGGAAGGAGCGCCCGATCAAGAAGCCGGAGCGGGATGCACAACCAGCAAGTAAGACGCAGAACCCCCAGGGCAAGGCATCTGAAGTTTCGGCCGGCGCAGTGGTTGACACTTCTCCTGAGGCCACGATTGACCCCGTGACTATCAAGGCTCTGGAGGACGGGCCTCATGAGGCCGTAAGGGACCTATGCCCTCGTGAAGAACAAGATTCTGCTGATGCACCCCCCCTTGTCGAGCACCCTGTCTACTTCATCAACACAGTATTGAGGGAGGCCCGGGCACGCTACCCCATGCCATAGAAGCTCTTGGTCGCACTTCTAGTCTCCTCTAGGAAGCTGCGCCGCTAATTTCAAGGCCACCCCATCAAAGTTGTCTTAGCATACCTGCTACAGAGGGTGCTCCGGAGCCCGAACGCAGCCGGGAGGGTTGCAGAATGGAACATTGAGCTTCAAGCATTTGATCTCGAGTTCAGTACCACCAGGGTCATCAAGGTCGTGGCCCTCACGGACTTCATGGCCGAGTGGACCGACGCTCCAGACCACGGAGAAGGCGAGGACTGCTCCCTCCTGCCAGGAGATGAAGAGCAGGACGGATGGATCATGTACTTCGACGGGGCATTTGCTCGTCAAGGCGCAGGGGCGAGGGCCGTCCTCATCTCACCAAGGACAAACTTTGCTATCATTACAAAAAAAAGACACATCCGTGACATTTTGGGCCGAACGAAAAAAAATTCTGTCATACATATGACACTTCTATGACGATAATTGTGACAAAACCCGGTATCATCATAGATGTGGTGGGCTCCTACTTCTATGACAAAAAATCAAGACAGAAAATGGGCTCTTCGTCCTGGGCGGGCCGGAGACGCAGCTGCATGACATTCTTTGGGCCGTCCATGACGGAAAAAATCGTGGTAGAAGCGAGGGGGAGGAAAATTTCAGGGACTTGCCGGTTACAGTGGGAGGTCAGGGGCCGAGCGATGCGCATTTCTCTCGTACACGTACGCGCGTGTGTGCGAGGCGTTGGCTCTAACTGAACCCGAGCGAGGCGTTGGGCTCTAACTGAACCCGAGCAATTGCACTGCAGGCTACACATTACTGAACCTGAGCGATCGATTGATGGCTGTTAACTGAACCCGATCGCGCGATTCCTTCGCTACTGCTGCTAACTAAACCCGATCGATTGGATGAACAGTGAGCGTTGGGGGTGGATGAACAGTGAGCGGTGGCGTTACCTCTGGATGAACAGGACCCTGTGGTGTGGAGGGCTGGATGAACAGTAGACGATGGACGAGTGCAGTTGGAGGGGTGGTTGAACAGGTCCTCGTGGTGTGGAGGGCTGGATGAACAGTAGATGGTGGAGGGGTGCCCATGGAGTGGTGGTTGAATAGTAGCCGGTGGAGTAGCGCGCGGTGGAGGCTGGATGAACAGGAGCCCGTGGAGGCTGGAGGAGGTCGACGGTAGCCCGTGGAGGCTGGAGGAGGTCAACGGTGGAGATAAACAATATCCCATGGAGTCCCGTTTTGCGGTACGCCACACCCCTCCTGATGAACAGGACCCCCGTTTTGACCGTAGGAGGTCCGTTTCCTCCGTTTTGCGGTACGCCACACCCCTCCTGATCAACAGGACCCCCGTTTCGACCGTAGGAGGTCCGTTTTGTCCGTTTTGCGGTACGCCACTCCCCTCCCGATCAACAGGACCCCCGTTTCGACCATAGGAGGTCCCTTTCCTCCGTTTTGCGGTACGCCACACCCCTCCCGATCAACAGGACCCTGTTCCGAACGTAGGAGTTTTGTTTCCTCCGTTGTGCGGTATGCCAGGCCTCGTTTCCATCACCTGTTCGGTCCATGCCCTCCCGATGAACACGACCACGCATTCCGTTCCGACCTAGCCGGTTTGCTCCCACGTGTTCCGTTGCCTCTCGATGAACATGACGCATTCCGTTGCCTCCCCATGAACACGACGCATTCCGTTGCCTCCCCATGAACACGACGATGACATTGTTTCTCCGTTCCGACCCAGCCATGTACACGAGCCCTGGCCGTACGTATGTGTGAGTAGGCGTTCGAGAACCCGCCCGTATGTACGTACGTGGCCGTATTTTCTTTCTTGCACCCTGGCCACTATATGTACGTGTACATGCTACGTGCGCGCCTCTACTACGATACGTACGTGCCTCTACATCGACCAGTATATATGTACGTACACGTTCGCGACCAGAATGACAACGCTACGTATGCTTCGACCAGGTGGGTCCCAACTGTCAGGCACTTCCTTGCGTGCGAAGATGTAGCTGGTGGGTCCCAGCAGTCAGGGGCGCAAATCATTTTTTTTGCCCGGACGCACTTCCTTGCGTGCGAAGATGTAGCTGGTGGGTCCCAGCAGCCAGGGGGCGAATCGTTTTTTTTTGCCCGGACGCACTTCCTTGCGTGCGAAGATGTAGCTGGTGGGTCCCAGCAGTCAGGGGGGCAAATTGTTTTTTTCATAAAATACGGTGGCCCATCCGGTGGGTCCCCGCTGTCAGGTGGAGGAATAATTATTTTGCACGTAATAAGTAGGCACTTCCTTGCTGCGGCCGTGGACCAAGCTGTCAGCCTCTCCACGTACAGTCCATGTCCGATGGAAGCCGTTCCTTGACCACGTTGACCACGCCACGCCGAGAGCACAAGGACGGTGGACAACGACGAGGACTAGGAAGGGGACGACGCGGAGATGGGGAACACGCGGCAGTGGATGCCCACGCGTAGAGGAGTACGAGGGTTCACTGGTTCGCTGCGGTGTGAGGCTGCCGTCGCCGCAGAATAACAGGGGGTGTGGGTGAGTAGAGGTTTGGCCTGGCTAGCGGTGGGAGTAGTAGGGGGCGGGTGAGGCCTCCGCCGCATCGCAGCCAGCCACGGGAGGCAGGAGCACGAGGCACGACTGCCGCTGGTTTGGGTGGCTGGAGCAAGAAGACCAGAGGGTGAAGAAGCACTACGGCCGTTGGATGGACATCGTACGGTCACTGGAGCTAGAATCGTGCATATTGACTAAGTTGACAAAGCCCTCCATCCCCGTCAACTTAGTAGGCCCACAAGTCAGCCATCCACTATACTAGGTCCCAGCTAACAGGTGGAGTATTCATTTTTTTGTGCGTAATAAGGAGGCACTTCCTTGCGTTCAAAGATATAGCTGGTGGGTCCGAGCTGTCAGCGGCGGTAACGTTTTTTCGCGAAATACAGAGGCCCTTTCGGTGGGTCCCTGATGTCAGGTGGAGGAATCATTATTTTGCGCGTAATAAGGAGGCATTTCCTTGCATGTGGCCGTGGACCCAGCTGTCGGCCTCTCCATGTACAGTCCACTTCAGATGCATGTCGGTCGTTGACCACGTTGACAAGGCCGCGCCGAGAGAACCAGGACGGTGGACGACGGCGAGGCCTAGGAAGGGAACGACACGGAGGCAGGGAAGACTCGGCAGTTGTTTCCCATGCTGAGGGGAGTACGACTGTACGAGGGTTTACTGGTTCGTCTGCCGTTGCCGGAGAATAACAGCAAGTGTGGGTGAGTAGAGGGATGGCTAGGCCAGCGATGGGAGTACGGTGGGGCGGTGAGGCCTGCGCGGCAGCAGAGCCGGCCGCGGGGAGGAGGGAGCAGGTAGTCCCGATGGCGCTTGTTTGAGCGGCTGGAGCAGGAAGAGCAGAGATTGAAGAAGCACGACGGCGGTTGGATGGCCATCCAACAGTCTGCTTGTGCGTCAACCTTTTTTTTAGGAAAACCTCAAATTTGTGGAAAACAGCATACAACCCATCTACCATTAGTTCTAATAATTTGCAGCCCATTTGCTAATTCTTAAGGTTTTTTTTGGAGCCCATATTCTTTTTGTTAGCATTAGAGCCCATATTGTGGCCACGGTTAAAAAATTATACGAAATTTTGCATATTTCGGTGCGGTCCGAATTGTTTTTAATCCCAAAATTTTGACTCACATTCAAACTAATTTTAAAAATAAATGTATATCAATATAAAATCCAACAAATTCTCCACGCATAAAAATTAATGTAATTTAAAATCTCGAAATAAAAAAAAATTGTAACTAATTGCCGTTTTGATGTGTTTTAAAAATGTACAACCCATTTCTCATTACTAATGGGCCATTTTCTCGGCCAGCCGAATGAAAGCTCTCCTCGTCTTGAAAGATTTGCAGCCCAACAGGCCTGACAAAGCGACTTACTTGGCAAATCATAGAAAAACTGGGCTGTGGCCGTGGACCCAGCTATCAGCCTCTCCACGTACAGTACTCTTCCGATGAAAGTCATTCCTTGACCACGTTGACCACGCCGCGCGGAGAGCACCACGGCGGCGGACGAGGGCGAGGCCTAGGAAGGGGACGACGGGGAGCCGGGGAAGACGTGGCAGTGGAAGCCCATGCGGAGAGGAGTACGAGGGTTCACTGGTTTGGCTGCGGTGTGAGGCTGCCATCGCCGCATTGCCGGGCCAGCGGTGGGAATAGTACGGGGCGGTGAGGCCTCCGCGGCAGCATAGCCGGCCACGGGAGGCAGGAGCATGAGGCACAACCGGCGCTGGTTTGGGCGGTTGAAGCAAGAAGACCAGAGATTGAAGAAGCACTACGGCCGTTGGATGGACATCGTACGGTCACTGGAGCTAGGATCGTTCATATTGACTAAGTTGACAAAGCCCTTCGTCCCCGTCAACTTAGTAGGCCCAGAAGTCAGCCTACCACCAAGGTGGGTCCCAGCTAGCAGGGGGAGTATTCATTTTTTTGTGCGTAATAATGAGGCACTTCTGGTGGGTCCGAGCTGACAGCGGGGGGGGGCGTTTTTTCGCGAAATACGATGGCCCGTTAGGTGGGTTCCAGCAGTCCCGGGGCAAACGTTTTTTTCGCGAAATACGGTGGCCCGTCCGGTGGGTCCCTGCTGTTAGTTGGAGGAATCATTATTTTCCGCATAATAAGGAGGCACTTACTTGTTGTGGCCGTGGACCCAGCTGAGACTCTCCACGTATAGTATACTTCCGATGGAAGTCGTTCCTTGACCACGTTGACCTCGCCGCGTTCCGTTGCATGCATGCGTCCATGGGCGTGGTGTGTCCCCACTATCAGCCTCTCACATACAGTCATCTACCGATGACTCTCGGTTGTTTACCATGTTGACCACATCATGCCGAGTGCAACTAGACTGGAACGACCCGGAGATGGGGAAGACGGGGCAGTGGAGTCGCAGATGGAGAGGAGTGGGAAACTTCATTGGTTCGGGTGCGCGGCAGCACAGCCGCGGTGCTGCCCACGGGAGACAGGAGCAAGAACAGAGGTTGAAGAAGGAGCACGGCTGTTGGATTAACATCCAACGGTCCAGCTGCTAGAATCATTTGTTGATTAAGTTGACAAAGTCGTGCGTACACGTTCACTTAGTAGGCCCACAAGTCAATCACCAAATCTGACGGCTCCCAGATGTCAATGGGATGAATAATTTTTTTTTGCAAAACAAGGAGGCACTTCCTTCCGTGCGAAGATACAGCCGGTGGGTCCCAGCTGTTAGGTGGAGGAAACATTTTTTCAGCTTAATAAGGAGGAACTTTCCTTGCGTGCGACCATGGACCTCGTGGGTCCCAGCCGCCAGGCTCTCCATGTACAGTCCTCTTCCGATGACTCTCGTTTGTTGACCACGCTGCACCAAACACAGCGAGGCGGTGGACGACGGCGAGGCCCAGACGGGAACGACTCGGAGATGGGAAAACGCAGCAGTGGAGTCGCAAATTGAGAGGAGGAGAAGGGTTATAACTGGTTCTGTTGCGGCGTGGGGCTGTAGTCTGTGGAGAATAACAGGAGGTGTCGAGGGGTGGAGGGATAGCCTGCCGGTGGTGGGGTAGCGCTTTGCAGGGATGCGTGCTAAGCAGAGCCACTAGCCGCCAGAGGCCGGACCAGGCGGTCCCGGCGACGCTGGAGGAAAAGACGAGAGATTGAAGGTGCATGCCGGCCGTTGGATATAAATCCAATGGCTGTGGATGACACAATCATTTGTTGACCAAGTTGACAATGCCCTGCATAGGCTTCGACCTATTGGCCTACATGTCAGCCTGCAAAAATGTGGCATATATTTAACCCATGTTTTCCAGAATGTACAGTCCATTTGCTGGGGTGGGTGAACAAATACTTTCGCGTCAATTAGGCCCATTTATATTTTCTAAGAAATCCCAGCCCATTTGCACTTCCTTGAAATACACGTATTAGGTGGGCTCGTTATATATATAATGTTATGTTAGAAGGAGCAATTAATATCAAAGAATAAACCGGAGAGGCACATTATATATATATATATATATATATATATATATATATATATAATTAAGAAATTAGCGAGTTATTTCTCAAAATAAAAATGAGTGCGTTATTATTAAATTGGTCCTTAAAATCTTCGCAAGCTTTTGTACGCAATCACCAGGATTTTCCTTGACTGTGAGTCAAAAACAACCACGATTTTCCGTTAAACATTTACTTTTATAAGTTAATAACACGTGCGATGTTTTTATAATGTATATATAAGTCTCTATAAAATATACGGTAATAGTAATAATATAAATATATATAATGTGGTTAGAAGGGAAAACATAAATTGAACACAGCATTACTTTTATGAGAGACCTGCGTTTTATACCCCACAGTAGGCATACTAACAAGTTCACACACATATACAATAGAAAAGGTAAACATTCATATCAAACTCAGGTTCACAGGACACGTTCATATTCATAGCCAACATTCACTATCAACAACTCAAAAGATTCATATATACACAAGCTCAGCATATCTATGCATCCAAATGATTGATAGATCACACGACAATATTCATACATAATTCACAAAAAGATTCAGATATACACATGTTCAGTATGTTTATGCATCCAAATGATTGAGATCACAGCCAATATGATCCATGGACGAACTTTAATTACCTAGGGTATAGACTGGTAAATGGTGTTCAATCGGAGATACTTCTTGCTAAAATTAGTTCTTGTACGAGTAAACTTTTGAGTACATAAGAGGCAGTACAGACAATCTGAACTTTGCTTGTAGGTTTATCCTCAAATAGTGGCCTCGTGACGAGGGAGGTTTGAGCAACTTGGCCACTACTTTCATCCAACTAGTTTACTGGCTCATCTTGGTCCTCTATCTCGCCAAAATTCTACATTGCAAAATGAACCACCCAAATTTTTTGTGCAGTTCAACTGAAATGGAGCATCCTTGGCGTGCAGACTGATTAAGTGCCAGATGAATATATGCGTCAACCAACTTGTCTGGAATCTTTAGACTCCATGCCATATAGGTCACTACCATATGTGCCGATAACCAAAAGGCACAAGTTGGGACCAAAGACTAGACTGCATTTTTCTGGGCTATGCACCAAGCAATATTTTTGGCGTTCACTCTCCTAATACTTGGAGTTTGACAATTGGTTGACGCGGGTTAATACTCGAATGAATATAGTCACTTCTTGTCAACATCAATTCTTGTCTGAGTGAACTTTGGAGTACATAGCAGCAGCATAAGTACCTGTCCATTCGATCATTTTGTGCAGTTCTACTGAAATCACCCGATGTAATGATTTGCCTGCGAGTTCAGGCTCCAAATTACTCCTTTATGAAATCGGCAAACGCTAGCACAATACCAAATTACCAATACATATGATAGGCACAATAATCAGGATAAAGACCAGTACCAACCTGTGTGAGGTAGCATATCAATTACTATTTCCTTTGACTGGAAGCCAAGATAAGCCAAGCGACTGACGGCAAAGGAAGAAAGCAAGCGGAGATTAGCGACTGACAGGAAAGGACGGAAGCTGTCGAGGCAATGAAGCACACAAAGTTTTGTGTAGTTCCACCAAAATCGAGCATTCCTGTTGGCACATATATTGAGAGAGTGAGATTACTGTAATAGTGGGACTAGTTGATGAAACATACACTAACAAATAGAAGCACCCTCATTATCTTAATGGGTAAAGTTAGCAACATAGTAGTCTTGCTTAAAGAGAGGTATTAGTTTATTTAATCAGTGCCAATTAGCTCAAAGCATTGCCATTTATCATAGGTTGCAAAACTTAAAAGTTCAAAGATAAAGGAGTTTCTCATGACAGTAGCACGATACAAATAGAGATGACAGCAAACTAATATGGATTAAGGCCTTAGGCCCGTACCAACCTGAGAAAAAAAGCTTATTCATGTAGTCCCATAAGAGATGATAAAGCACTCACTGGAATCACACAATAGTATATATTTTTGTGCACTTCAAATGTATGGTTGAAATCACTCTTGTTTACCAATGCTGAGATTATATCAAAAGATTATCAAGAACTTCCAGCAGAGTTAAAGCACTGGCTGGGATACAGTTCATCGTATTGTCTTGTGTAGTTCCACTAAAATGTATGATTGGCACAACATGATCCCTGTTTGCACAAGTAGGAACAAGGTGAAACCTTCATTAGCTTAGTGAGAAAGGATAGGAAGACATTAGCATATTACTCAAACAGTAGCATCAAATTCATGATGGACAATACGCAAAACATTGCCTCATTGAACCAATGGCAATAAATTGACATGCAAAACAATAGCACTATTATGTCATGACACTAATAATATTCCCTCCCTGCTCCACCACATGATTCACCTCCATAGACAAACATTCACACGTACATGATTCAGCATAGGGTCCTACTAAAGATTTGTTTAACTCCAACAGGAAAATTAGGCAGTAATAAATTAGTGGTACTTAAGTACTCCTAATTAATTAAGTGAGACAGTAGAAGTGGAAGGGCTCCCTGGAGGATCGTCTCACATGTAAGGCAGTCGTTGCCGGAGCCCTTGAATAGCCTCGACTGAGGCCTCTGGCTTCAGCAAGATCGCCTTGGCACTGTTTATTCTTCTTCTTCTTCCTCTTCATGCTCTGTTTCTCTTTCTCCTCACCAGTTGGTGAAACCAAGTACATGATTGGCCTTCTAATTCAGAATTGGTTTAGTCAGTGAGGGAGTACAAGTGTACTAGTAAAAAATAGCATTATTTTCTCATGGCAGTCGAAAAATAGAGATGAACACATGCATTAAATATCATTCTTACCTAAAGGAAGGTTATGGCGCCAATATGGATGATGAGGATTGGAACACAGATCTCCCTTTGTGCAGTTCCACCAAAATGAACCAACTGTTCCATTCTGACATTCCAGTTAAACAGCACAAAAGTCACTTCTTTTAAGAAGAGTTTTGTGCAGTGCACCAAAAGGTCACAACAGCAACCAGGTGAGTTGGATATCCCTGTTTGCACAAAAAGGCATAGAGGAAACAGTCAGAGTCTCAAACAATTACAGGAAAAAACATTTGGCTAAACTTGTCAGAGTCTCAAACAATACAGGCAAAAATAGTGGCATGGCTTCATTTTTACAAGGGACATTATATTAAGAACAGCTAAGGCTGCGTTCGGTTCACAGGTTTGGTGCAGGATTTTCGTAGGAACACAATTCCTACAGTATTTTTTCCCTTCCAACCGTCCGGAACACGGGAAAGGTGAATAGTGTTTCATAGGAAAGCTGGTCTGGTAGTACTGATTCCATTGGATTAGAAACATCCACGCGCTGCTCATTTTTTGGGCGGAAGCCCGAGGCAGGCGCTCGCTGCCATGCGTTAGACAGGTTGCTGTGATGTGTTTGCCAGAATAAAAAAATCAACCTATGTGTGATACGTGAGGTGAGGACAAGAGTAGTCACTATGCAGCTGAATAAACAAATAGCAGCTCATACTGCCAAGCATGCTACTCTAAAAAAACAAATCTGTACATTTCGTAGTCCATCCGAACACATTCTCTTGAGAGTTTCCTCCGGTTCGCTGTTCCATAGTTTTATACCTACATTCCTTTCCTATTCCTCTATTTTCATCAAGACCTATGTTTTCTGCCCCTTTATTCCGAACGGAGCCTAAATATTTGGTATAAGGGCATGGGACAGTGGGTGCACCAGCAGTCCAGCACCATGTACGTAAACAGGGGCATAAAGTGGTGATTCATAGTTTGTTGCCCCGAGAAACAAACATCCAAGAAACATATCTGGGTTGGTCCCATTTTTGTTCACTCTAGCCACCTACTCCTATGTGTGGATAGCAAATCTAGTCCTGGTCATACCACTGTGTACAACGTTACCCCTATATTTCCCTTTTCGACCAAGAGACCGGTTGGATGACCAGTCTGTACTACTTTCACCCCCTTTCCTTCCTGTTTGTACCAAGTCCGATGTACATACTAAATTCCCCCACCCCCACTTTATTTCTTGTTTGAACCAAGTACTCCTCCGTCCGGAATTACTTGTCATCAAAATGGATGTGTCGAACTAAAATACATCTAGATACATCCATTTCAATGACAAGTATTTTCGGACGGAGGGAGTACAAGATTCGACCCCATGAAGTAGCTTTACCTCTAACAATGGAAGAAAAAAATAGGTGACGTTGGACCATTCAATCGAGAGGGGCTGAGAGGTAGAAAATGATGCACATGCAGTGACGTAGCGAGCTGGGGAAGTAGAGCTAAGGCGGTTTCGAAAAAAGATATACCTGAAGGTCGTCGGGATGTGGATAGCTAGGCGGAGGGAGGCCAGATCCGCGCACAGGCAACGACGAAGGGATCAGAGGACCTCCCGCGCCGGTGCTCGGCTAGAGATAATGGTGCGGCTGGCAGTGGGTCTCCTCCCTCGCTGTCGACGACGGCCTAAACGCTGCCCCTCCTCACCTGCGGAAGGGGATACGTCCGGATCTATAACCAGCGGTTAGGATAGAAAGCCAGTGTTTTTGAAGGGAGAAAGACAATGTTACTACCCCTATCGCATTTAGATCTGGAGAGGATGAGTGTGTGTGAATAGAGCAGCCCTAGCAAGCAAGCGCGGAGGCTCCGGCATATATATAAGTAGTGGGGTATTTTTCCTTTTTCATTCCATCAAAACAGTCGTTTAAAATTATGTACTACTACATGCCAGGTCGCGGTTTTTTAGTTGTTGATTGTTTTTTGAGATAGCTACCCGCTTGTTCCAAGTGGTGTTACGGTGTGCCAGGTCGCACTTTGTATCGTTCAAGTCTGGTACTACAAGTCCCTCCATTAAATGAACAACCACCCCCTCGTAAAAATTGTAAACAAGCCCACGGCTAAAATTAGCGGAAACGTGGGTTGCCCCAACATGCATTATTATTTATATTTTCTACTCCCTCCGTTCCTAAATATAAGTCTTTTTTATTAGCCACACCTAAGACAAGAATATTTTTAATAGCAATGAACCCCACATGTCATAGACACAAAAATTGTGGCAAGATTCCCTTAGGCAAGCCAAAGTGTGTCTAACAATTTGAGCAACTCAGGTTAGGCAAGTGTGGCAAGTGTGGGAAAAATAATGTGGCAACATAAGACAAACATAGTCACAATCCAAATAGCCCCGTAATTTTTTGTGACATGCATGAAAATTTGGTTAGTTAAATTTATAGTCAAAAATTGGCAAGGTGCATCAAATCAACACATGCAAGTATCAAAAGGAAAGTCATGGCATGATTGCATGCGTTGTACTCCCTCCGTTTCCAAATAAAAGTCTTTTTAGAGATTGCAACAAGTGACTACATATGAAGCAGAATATGTCTACTCCTACATATGAAGTAGCCCATTTGAAATGTGTAAAAAGACTTTTATCGAGTGCAGTGCTTTGATGTGTCACGTCAACTCGTACAAGACCGAGAAATTTGATTACTACGACGCCCTCTCCCTCGTGGACTGAGCTCCGGTGCCTTAACTGCACCTGCCTTTGGCTGCATGACAGGTGGGCCAACCACCTGTTGGGCCCACATGTCTAAGACGCAAAGGCACGAGCAGTAAGTAGAACCTTTCGCTACAAGCTATCCCTCCCGCACGAGGTGGACGAACATGCAGCAGTGGATTCGATACTGTAGAAGTAGGAGTAACATCATTGTTCGTCTTCTCGAAGAGGCGAAGAGCCAAGCGCAAACCGAACGTGGCAGTTGCGAACGCTCGCGTGGTGCGGTTCCTTGGAGTACTAGCCAGGCTCTTGCATGAGACAAAATTGCTATTGTTTAACAATTAAACTCCATTATCCATTGGTTGGTACTCATTCTGCCTAGGTCCACGCGCTTAGCACCGTTTCCTCCTGGGGTCACCAATGTTTATTTGCTAATTAATAGCATTGCATGCAATGAACTAGCCATTGCAAGTCATTAAAAGCATGCACACCTCTCATCTCTTATTGGTTGATATGTCAAGAAACAAGAAACAAGGTAGAAGTTAATGCACCGCGCCTAAGTGTTTTGGGACTATTTGGTTTTCGTAAGATGACTTACACACCTAGACGGAGGGAGTAGTATAGACCCTGTAAACCGGAAAGGAGTATTTGCCTTTCTAGAGATTTAAACAAGTGACTAGACTACACCGTGTGCAGTACCCCCTCCCTTCCGGTTTATAGGGCTCAAATCTCAAATCTCATGAACCAAGGCATTTTGCGATTGGAGGAATGTATCTCGTACTTTACAAAACTACCCTAATTAAACTCATGCATTAATTACGTAGTTCTCTCGTTTTCCTCTCCGCCTTGGTCGCGGTGCACAATATTGAGCACTCCTATATGACTAGCCGCTCTATCTACATGCGGGACATTTCAAAGCATCCGGGCCTGCGTGCCATCCACCAAATCACAGCGAGGTGCTACAGTCGAGACTCACCTGTCACCCCGGTGTGGCCGTCATGACCCGTCATATCACAAAACCCACACCTTTACCAGCAGTGGTAAGGTGGCCTCCAAGTTGGACTGGACGAAGCAACCATCATTTCATTGGAACGCTCGTTCAAGCCCTTTCTTCCCTTTCTTGAAGAAAACCTCACTCCAGGCTACTCACTTCTGCCATTTTTCTTCTGTACCGACGAAGGAAAGGTGGGCGAATCAGTTATGCTGCTATATTTTCATTCCAATAATCTTCTTTTTGCCAAGCACCGACCGATTCTCACATCCTATTCTTTTCCCATTTTCATTGCGATTGTGGTTTCCTTTCGATTGCTTTTTGTTTGTCAGTTCATTGATGGATCCTGGAGCACTAGGCAAAGAGTTGCCGGCGGACAACCCACTGGAGACAGCGATCTCCAGGAAGGGAGCACCGACCAACGAGTTGACCATGTTGGCGGGCCAACCCATGGAGACGAAGAACTCCAAGAAACAAGCACTGGCCAAAGAGTTGAGGACGTTGGCGGACGAACTCCTCAAAGAAAGTTGGAAGAACAGCAAGGGCCCCACCGTGCCTACCCCAGGAACTCTGATTGCCACCTATGTGAGGCTCAAGACCGAGTTTGAGGAGATAGTCGCCGTTGAGAAGCAGTATTCCCCTGGCAAGGTGATGGCCCCCATCGAGGACGAGGAGATGGCCCCCGGAGGGATGAGATCCCCCGGTGAGCTGCACAAGGTAAAAAATAATGGCTTATTACCATAGTTGTGGTTTTTGATTATTTGCAATGTGCTTGCTAATATGTTAGGGTTGTGCAGGTGCCGGTGGTTGTCCTTGATGATTCTGATGTCGTGGCCCGTCCTGTTGGCATCGCCCCGGAGATCGATTCCGATGCCGCTGTCCATCCTGTGGACATCGCCCCAGAGATCGATTCCGATGTCGCGGTCAGTCCTGTGGACATCGCCCCAGAAATCGATTCCCATGCCGCTGTCCGTGCTGTGGTCATTGCCCGAGAGATCGATGACAAGAAATAGTTGGTCGCGCTAATCCTTCAGGGTAGTTTGCATTGCCCTGTGTTTAATTACCAGAACGATGCGTGTTATCAAACCATCTTAGGGCTAGTGCACTGTCTTGTGTGGGCGGATCTTGCTACTTTTTTTGATAGTGAATCATGCGATGAATCATGCGAACCCTCACCAGCTTTTGATGTAATATATGGCATGCTTAGATGTAAGTTTGAACTGTTTATCATATCAGCAGGGCTTGTTTGATGATTCTTGGTGTTAGTAGGCTAGCTACTGTGCGAGCTATAGTACTTGCAAAACACTCACCAAAGAGAAACGTTGGGGCTGATGAGCTCGTGGTACGCTTATACTTATCCCTCATTGATCGACCAATAGCCCTAACTCCTAAAATTGTGGGCTTAGCGATCGATCAGACAATAGTCGACATACATTCAGGACTCATTAGGTTCATAGGGTAGGAAAATCGTAGAAAAAGTACAGAGAACGTGCAACACAAAATCATAGCAGTGCAGAGGCGTACTCCCTCCATTCCAAAATAGATGACCTAGGTGGGCTAGTTTGGCCAAGTGGGTTTCAGTGATATGACGTGGTACAGTGCCATCCAGTCTTCGCGTGTGGTAGCAATATTGCGGGTATAGTAAGTTTTCTTGAAGAAGCGGAATTCAACGAAGTCATGATGGTTCCTTCGTCCGAACAACTTACAGTGGGAAAGGTTGGGCCTGCGATACGACCGGGGTAGACTGGGATAATTTTGTGCATGGCAGGTGGACCAGGATGGGCGACGTCCCACATGTCGGCAAATGAAAGTATTCTTTCCGATATAGAGGACGAGCAACGAGTATTCATTGTTTATTTTTGATGAAAGCTATTGTCTCCACTGTTACTCCTTGACTTTGTCAATGCCTCTCTATCCTCCACATAAACGGGGACTACTTGCTATGCATGCAGTGGGCAGCGGGCGTCTTGAGGGGCCAGGGCTGTGAGAGCGGGCTCCGGAAGCGGTCCGGACTCCATCATGGCCCACCTCACATTATCACCATAGATTTACTGGAGTCCGTGCGCGGCGGGCGGGTGATCTCTTCTCCCTCCCCCGTTTCTCTCTTCTCAGCCGACGCCCACCGAGCGATTATATTTCAGCTATCGACGGTTTATTCAATTACGGTCCCACATGTCAGTGAAATTGCAAGACAACGCGTGTCCCCTATGGTGAGCGGCGTGCGAGCCGGACTGTCGGGGTTGGGACGCGTACGAGTCGTAAGTGTGCCGCCTTTTCCTTTAGAACTTGCGAAGCGTAACATTTTCGCACGATCGATCGATAGAAATCTAGAACAAAATGACGAGGGCGGTGCTTTCCCGCTCGTTAGGCGGGCTAGTTCGAGTTATATGATGTGCTACAATGCCGTCCACTTGCTCCATTTTTATGTAAGCAAGAGTTTACACTCTTACGCGGGAGGAGTGCGAAACACCGCGGATCTGATTTTGATCGAGGGATAACTGTTCCCTACCAAATAATGGAGGATTGTTAGCGATTATAGCATGATAGTTAGGGAATCTCCAGCACTGGCCCACAAATTTACACCAGCATCTATCCGAGGACACTGATGGATGCCATCCGATGCTGCCCGCATACCTTTCGACAACTATATGAACTAACCGGACGAAATTCGTGCAAACAAGGCAAATTTCAAATTAACCGGATGAAATTCATTACATTTCGAAAACTTTTCCTACAAACTAGACGAAATTCATTACATATTTTGCACAAACCGTACTAAACATACTGTAAACCTAATCTAAACGATCACCGGCGCCCAACCACCATGTCCGGCCATGAACCCGAGAAAGCCGGCCATTGCCTTTGCCTCCTCCTCATCCGCCTCGATAACCTCCTCCTCCGAAGCACAAGGTTCTAAAGATTTCTGCCTCCAAGTCGCCGTCAAGCGGCTAATCGGCCGCTGATGTTTACCCCACCAAGATTGGCGTCGACTGAGTGGAGTAGCGGTGGCCTTCCCGGGACCAGAGCGGCGGCGACCTACCGTGTACTACTCTTCCTCGCTGCCGGCTACGCCCGCGCACGCGCGCCGGCTTCGTGGTCGTGGCGGCGGAGGGTGGCCAGGGGGGTGCCGGCAATCTCCTTCGTTCGCTCCTATGACAGTACGTTGAAGAGAGATTTGGAGCGCGCCCAGAGCGGAGCCATTGATGTCCCTCATCTGCTCCTGCGACAGTACGTCCAAGAGAGCTTCGGAGCGCCAGGAGGCCATGGTTGAAGTGGTGTCGACAGAAGGAAGGGACCGGAGGAGAATAAATGTGGGTCTTTGGCTATGGCTGGGAGCTGGGGATCAAGTTAATATAGCGGGCGAATGGCAATGAGCCGCGGCAGACAGATGGACAGCTGGTGCCGCAGTAGGTTCGTCGGGCGTGAATGCAGACGCTGCTTTAGTGACTTAACTGCAGATGCGTTTGGGTTACTGACATGTGGGCCCAATGGGCGTCTGGCCCGCATGTCAGTGACACACCAATTGCACCTGCAGTTAAGTTTGGTGAATGCGGCATTGACATTCTGGAGAGACAGTGACCGTTTCAGGCAGGAAGCGCGCACTAGTGATGGAAGGGGTTTCGGTGTGTAGTGGCACTAAGATCGGTCGCTCATGATAGTACATACTCCGTACCATACTACCATAGTACCCTCTCTAGCTTAGGTTGTTTTATAGATTGTCGTTGTGATGGACGATATACATGAGCAAGGCGGTTCGAGTATGACCGTTGGTGTTGAGCCAGGTGAATACATGCTCGGCGTTCGCGTAGGCCTCCATCAAACATCTAAACAGTAATGTCAGGCATCGCCGGGGCGCGCAGGTGATGGGCTCGCCGTTTGCATTGCGCCATGAGCAGGACTTTGATTTGGAGCACGATGTGCATGCATTAGCATGCTTTGACAGCATGAGCGTGAGTGTCTGACGCGAAGTATTTCATTTTCATTTGGCTGACGAGGGTGCGTTGCAGCGACGAGTCCGTGGTTTGATTCCCCACATACGCATAATTTTGGTTTCTACAGAATTTCTTTCTCCATTCACAGGTAGGCCGGCGTAGATAGATAAAGAACACGAGCTGATGAGGCGCATGCGGACTATTTGACTGCTCAACCATACGAATACGGAGCTATACGCTGAGCCAGTGACCGTATAATCACCATATCTCATATACAATGATCAAAGTGAGCTATCAAGACAAGTTCGATGACCGCCAATGCATTTTACTCAGTAATAAATGACCAGGATTGAAGGGGAATCCTAATTTGCTTCGTCTTCTGTCCTTGAGCTCTTGACAAACCAATGCACTATACGGTTGTCCGGCCACTCCACCCCAGAGCTCTCACCAAGCGTCGTTCATGCCACCGTACTGCACACTAACCGATAAGGCAGCGATGGCATCCCGCCGCGCCGAGTTCTTCGCCGCCCACGACCGCACACAAAATGGTAGGGAAGCGATGGCATCCCGCCGTGCCGAGTTCATCGCCGCTCGCGACCTAACAACTATGTGGGAGGAATTTGAAGATGCCAAGGCCAAATGGGCGGCAGAGCAAGAGGCGGCCAAAGCCGCACAGAGGGAGCGGAAAAGTTAGAAAGCACTCAAGAAAAGAGAGGCCCGCCGCCGCAAAAAAGAGAAGGACGCATGCGCTGCTGCGGAGAGGTCGGTGGAGATCCAAGCACGGTGGGGTGTCGCCGACAAAGCCGGGAAGGAGAATGACGGCATCTGGCCAACATGTGAGAAGTAGTAGTACTAGTAGTTAGTGTGTGTGTCTGTGTCTGAGTACGAGCACCAGTACTACTAGTTACTACTATAGTTTTTAGAGCAAATTACCAGTACATTAGCCTAGACTAAATGGAAAAATTCCTATCCTAAGCATCAAATGGCATCTCTTTCTCTATAGGAATTGAGATGCATGTCATCTCACTTCCTATGATTTTCATATTCCTATCCTATGAACGAAAGGAGGCCTCTGTTGGAGTAAATACTATAGCTGGCAGTGCTGCTGGTACAGTAGTTTTCTTCAAGAGGCGGAATTCAACAAAGTCATGATGGTTCCTTCGTCCGAGCAACTTCAAAGTGGGAAGTGGGCCTGTGATTTGACGGCTCATTAGTCATTGTTACTGCGGTGCGATGACCTGGGTGATTCTCCCTTGGAGTTCTGCGTGCATGGCAAGTGGACCAGGATGGTCGACGTCCCACATGTTGGTGAATGGAGGTATTCTTTCCGATATCGAGGAGCAAGGAAACCGCTTGGTATTGTATCACTGCTAATTGGTTCACAAAAAAATAGTATCACTGTCGATTTATAATTATTTTTTATTTCTGATGAATGCTAGCATTTCAACTCTTACGACGAACGGTGCCAAACATGGCACGTGCTGGATGTCCCACACGTCAGCGAAAGGAGTGGGACATGAATAGCGTGGTAGAGCCCAACGTAAAAAAAAACAGCGTGGTAGAGCGTCTCCACTTCTTCCACTTTTGGGTCGGAGACCACACGTAGTAGTACTTAGTGGTATGAATGATACATAGTGCGACCTGGAGAGAAAGACGCGTCTAGTTGGAAGGTCTCGGGACATACACGTAAACAAATATAATAGTTAATATGTGTCTCCAACTAATATAGTAGTAGTAGAGTACTTAGGCATGTACTCCATAACATCACCGTGCATTGCACGTACAACATTTAGTGGTAGTACGTAGTAAGAGACAAATGCCGCCCAAGAGTTCCCTTATCGACCTACTTTTGGGTGTTTGGTAGAGTGTATGGAGGGTCCATGAGTCCACACTAGTTTAGCACAAATACACTAGAAGCATGCATGAAGAGAGCATGCATGAAGAGGGGTGTTGTTGAGCATGCATGAAGAGGGAACAACTATGCTGAGACGAGAACGCAACCAAATACACCCTATATGCCACGCATGTCCATACCATTTGTGCCTTTCTACTTCACTTACTGCGCTACATTACTCAGGTTCGTACGTCCACTCCTGGGTACATGTCCGTCTCGTAGTTCCAGTCCCACGTGTTCTTCATATAGATGGAACGATCCTTGCATAACACGTGCACCTTGATGCTAGATGTCTCGCGTGTTGGCAAAAGGATGAACAAAGCTCACGTAAAAAAATAGAGTGGAAGAACATAGATTCCGGACGACCGAGAAGGAGCAAGGAACCTCGTGGTGGAGCGTCCGCACTCATAATATTTAATATTATTCAGCGATATAAAATTAACCAATCATCTGCACAGTGGACTGGAAGAGTACGAAACACGGTAGCCCAGTGTAGTTACATCATACTAGTACATGGCTAACCCACGCTATCACCATATTTGTTGGCTTCCATGCGACATCTATCTCTAGTAATCCAGCAGCATGTATCGCTTCTCCCTCCTCGTCTCTATCAAAGTGCGGCGGGCTGGCGTTTCTGCCGTCTATTGAGGTCGGTTAACTATCACATGTTAGCGACATGCCAAGAGCATTCTAAAAAAATTCCTTTCACGTTCCATTTTCAAAAGGAAAAAATCCTTTCACGTATGAATTTTCCTGTATGCTTTGAGCAACTTGCATGTCTTATACTGCTCCTGTTTGATACTCTAACTTAGCTAGAGGTTAGACTAACTCATGACTAACCCTGAACTAACTATAGCCAAAGAGGTGTTTGGGTGACAGGGTTAGATTGACAATAAATGCACTTCATGGAGAGAGAAAAGTGATTTTTCAGTGGTCCCAATGAGAACTATCTCCAGTTAGCACCTCTTGGGTGGGATAGTTTTTTTGGTGGGTTCGGTGCAACTTGCTCCAATTTAAACCCTCATGCTTGGATACTTTAGGGCTATTTGAGCCCCAACTAGCTCAAACTAACTCTAAACCATGGATCCAAACAGGGCCTATGGCCAGTCTCGACGCGGAGCAGTCGTGTGCACCGGGAAGCGGCGCTCTCCCGGCCGTCGTGCCACTTCAAAGCCGGCGCCAGTGAGAGGTCGCCTCCGCTCTGGCCAGGCATTAATGCGGCACAGACGCTCCAGGGCGACGCTGATCGTTTCACACGGGAAGCGCGCGCTAGCAAGGGAGAATAGGTTTTGAACCGTTTTCAGGTGTAGTACTGGTAGTTTGCAAAACTACTCAATTATTGCACTCAGTTTCCTAAGAAATTATGGTAAAAAACGTTACTCCACAGCCCTCTTCCATTCTCCTTCCTCTTCCACCGCACGCGCACGTCCGCAGGAAGCGACCAGTCAACCCTTATATAGGAGTGCTAGCACAAAAAGATGCATGCATGACCACTAAAATTTCCATATTAAAGCGCCGCTCCGGCGGGAGTATGGCGTATGTTGCTACCTTCGGCCGGCCCATGGCTACCGAGCGACGACGACCAGAGAAGAGGCGGCGGGAGGGGAATGAATGCAGCTACTGTTTGGGTTTGCCTTCCGGCTTAAATAAATGCGCAGCATCACGTGTACCTGCGGGTGCACAAATTGTAACATACTCATGTCTGCTGAAGTGGGCGTCATGTAACTGGTGTGTGAGAGAGAGAGAGATTCTGAGAGACAGAGTGCGTGTGTGTGACTCTACTCTTCGGACATGTACTCAACCTTTTGCATCGGGATATAAGTATAATGGTATTTATGTTAGCTAGTGATTTACGTGGCCATGTTAACGTGGTTGTGTCAAAAAAATGTCACTTCCTGCTCATGATTTGCGTTATATAATTACAAGAAAGATTCTCGTCCATTGCACGGAACATCAATATGCATTTTTTACAAAACACCTATTGTGATTGACCCATGCAGGAGTAATCCCATGTGTAAAAACTAATGATATCTCGAGAATTTTATCGGAAAACTGGTATCTCGAGAATGTCATCGAAAAAATGAAAGATGAGAGATAAGGCGAGGAGGAGTGGAGCGTGGTGGTGACTTGTGGTCGGAATGGGCGGAGGCATGGGGATGGACGGCGCCGGCAGGCGGCAGCGGCCACCATGCATGCTAGATTGTTCCAGAGACTTATTCCTTTTTTAATTGCTGAGCAATGATGTTGCGGGAGATAATGATGTGGAGAGAGGTGCGGGTATCTTTTGTAAAATTATCATAGGTTGCTTTCTATCCGTCAGATTTAGATCATACGGTCGGTATTACAAGATGGCAGGCACACCATCATCGCCAACTCATTTTTTATAAGGGTACAGATGATAAGTTTGCTGACTACTACAGTAAAGTGGAATCTGTCCATGTTATGCAAGTAAATAAAGGTGATTGTTTATCATACGGGTAAGGTTGGATGAAGGGTGGTAGGAACAAATGCTCCGCCTACAGCATGTGTGTGTGAGATGGAGTCTTAGTGTGTGTGTGGGGTGTGTGTGTGTGTGTGTGAGAGAGAGAGAGAGAGAGAGATAGGAGAGAGAGAGAGATGGAGTCTTAGTTTGTGTGTGTGTGAGAGAGAGAGAGAGAGAGATGGAGTCTAAGTGTGTGGGGGGGTGCGTGCGTGTGTGTGTGTGAGAGAGAGAGAGAGAGAGAGAGATGGAGTCTTAGTGTGTGGGGGGGATGCGTGCGCCCGTGTGTGTGTGTGTTGCGGGGTCCTCTGTGGCGGATGTAATTTAAGTGTGCATGGCTTCATCATAGAGAGGTGATGTGTATGGCCGAGAGAACGTGTTTGTTCGAGAGACACTGAGGAAGACTACTATATATCGATGGTGCATGTAGGCGGGAATTAAACAAAGGGATGGTCTTATTGGTTTCGGGGATATAGGGGAAGAGTCAGAGGCGCACGGGGGGGTAGCTAGAAGGAGATTGTTAAGTGTGAGTTGTGTTTTACCCATCCAGGCGGAAGTTATGTGCACAAAAGAGGAGAACGATTCGATGTGGCGTTAGGATTGAGGGTAATTAACTACGTATGGAGACATAGAGACCTTGAACGTGCATGTGTGAGAGGTATACATGTATACGTGGGATGTGTGTGTGCGCGCGCACGCATGATCAAGATAAAAGAAAGAAGACATAAGTCATAAGATCAACGACATGAGAGAAACGGATCGGTATGACAATATGCATGCATGTGAGAATGCAGGGAAGAAGGCCCGACAATTGAGCATGTGTTTTTGTCTTTAAGAGATAGTGGCGTGGGCTGGAGCATGCATCTATGGCGAGCAGAGGGGGTGAGGCGCAACGATTGTGCAAAAGAGATCAACCAATAAATGCATATGTATGGAGAGACATATATAGTGTGGGTGATAGGAAGCAAGACTCCGTGCGAGAAAGAAATGTTGACGGAGAAACTACAGATAGATACAGAGATGGAGATGCTAGCTAGAGGGATATCCGTTAGTTTGGGTGTTGGAGATGACCGTCGGGTGGTTCAAAGGGTGAAGTTTTATATGTGTGTGAGAAGGCACTTGACTGCATGTAGAGATAAACATATGTAGTGTGCGTGATAGGAATCAAGAGTGAGGGCGAGAAAGAAGGTTGATGGAGAAACAGATAAATAGAAAGATAAAGATGCTAGCTAGTGTGCGTTAGAGATAGGAGTCGAGTGGATCAGAAGGCTGGGTTATGTGTGTGGGTGTGAGAGAGATAGAGAGAGGGTGCATGTGAGTCACATACAAACAGATATCAGAGAGAAATGAGATCCAGAGAGACGGAGTTTTGTGTCTGCAAGAGAGAAAGATATTTCACAACAAGAGTGATAGCTAGAGAGACATATGAGGGAAAGCAAGATATCTCTAGGGAGAGAGGGTGTGTGTGAGCGGCATACAAGAGAACAATGGAGAAATATGAGACCCTGGGAGACAGAGTTTGTGTTTGTGTGTGGGAAAGAGATATTGAAGAGGAAGGGTTGTAGGTTATCATATCTAAGCAGCGAAAGACATCTCTGTATGAGGGGTGTGTGAGTGGCACACATGGGAATAGTATAGAGAAATGAGACCCCGGGAGACAAAGTTTTATGTTTGTGTGAGAGAAAGAGATTCCACATGGAGAATCATAGTTAGAGACACATAGCAGGGAGCGAGATATACTTAGAGAGAGATAGAGTGATGAAGGTCGAGGGAGAGAGTACCGTCAGTGTGTTACGAAGATAAAAGATCATTGTCGACATACAGGTAGCACGAGAGATGCCTGAGAGACGATGAACGCGTATAGGTCTAGAGAGATAGTCCTATATAAGCATGAGTGATAGCTATATGAGACGAATATCTGGATTAAAGGGGATTCAAATATTTAAACTGGAGATCACGACATCGATAATATCATCGCGCAAATTGGTGTATCAAACATGCATATTCATTTGAATTTGGGCACACGTGTAATGTTATATAGTTTATCAATATTGGTGATCCATTAGATTCTTCAACTACAAACAATGCATGGTTTATATGCAATTAATGTCTAAACGGGATTACACTATATGTTGTGTGTGTGAAACACATTATACATGTTTGAGAAGTTAAAAATAACCCGCATGAAACACACATTAATTGGAGACAGTTAGCGAGGAATGCATACATTGGATTTCAACATAAAGTGGTTTCAAATATTTGAAAATCCAAATTGATGGATACAACCTTATGAATCTGAGATCATGCCATTTGTAAACCATATTTATGTATAAATGGTGTTGTGCTTTCGAAAGTATATATAAAAAATGATGTATATAGAATGTAATTCCAATTGAAAATGGATCCCGCCGGAAAAAAATAGAATACAAACGGGATTCGAATTGAGTTGGCATGGTAAACATGCACTACGCAAAATTTGAACGAAGCGGGGAAAGTCGCAGTAACCGCCCGAAACCAAAATCTGCGAGATGGAAATCACTACTGCCTATCCCTGCCACGCAAAGCCAATCTGCTGGATTTCTATAGGTTTTGGTAGGGGTAGGTTTGTAATTTCACCCAAACGTGATGTAACCGCCTCTCACCCGGATTCATACACGGTGGGCGCCAAAACACAGTATGTCCTCAGCCGAAATCGACTCCCTCCCCGATTCATAGTTGTCACATCCCTAGCTTCTGGTACTGCTTGGTATTGCATCTTGTTGCATCATGTTTAAATTTTCAAATGAACTTGAAATGGGGGATGATCAAACCCTAGCACCAAATCAAATCAAACAGGTTCAACCTAAAAATATTTTCAATGAACCCAAAAATGCCTTATTTAATGTTTGATAATTTTGGCAAGGGTTTTGATCCAAACCAAAAATATTGAACATTTTTAGGGAATTATTTGGGCTTTGATTTAATTCACTATTGTATTCGAGTTGGAGCAAATAAACCCTATAAATATTTTTATTGCTCCAATAATTCTGAAAACTTGTGAGTGGCTCTGGATATTCTGTATCAGGCCACATAATAATTTTCAGAAGCTACAACAATGATTTGGTTTAGGAACTAAATCGAAACAGAAAGAAATAAAATAGAAATAAAAGAAAGAGAGAGAGAGAAGGACCCACCTGGCCTTACCTGAAGCCGGCCCAGCTGGCAGCCCAGCCAACAGGCCAGCCCACCAGAGCCGCCACCATCTCCCACCTCGCGCCAGAAGGACGCGAGGCGTGTGGCTACCGCGCGCCGGCATGCGCCCGTGCCACCTCTACATTGCCTGCATGCCCCCTCAACGGCCTGGACGACCCTGGAGTCGCCACGCACCCCCTGACCTCTCTCTCTCACCCGCGGCCTCTCCCCTCCCCTCTGCTCTCTCTCTCATGGCCGCCCGAACAAGCCGGAGTGCGCCGCCGCAAAGCACCGCGCCCACCGCCGTCCCCTTGCACCGTGGCCGTGACCTCTAGCTCCGCATCGATGCCGTGAAGCTCTAAGCCGAACAACGCGCCCGAGGATGCCCTGCAACCTCGTCACCGTCGCCATCTTCCTCGTCTGCTCCGACGAACGCCGTCGACTGATTCATCGCCGTCCAAGCTTCCCCGGCCTCGCCGTCGCCTCTGCCAGCCCCTGCGTGAGCCACTCTCCATTTCCCCCTGGAATCCCCATCATTTTCTTTCCCTAGTCAGCTTTTCCACCTTGGCTGAGCGCCGCCGTCCGCCATGGCCAATGAGGTTCTTGCCCCTGAGCACCTCCGCTTGTTCCAGTGGCACCAGCGAGCTCCCCGAGCTCCTAGGAGTTCGCCCAGCCGCTTATCTCGCTCGCTAGCCAAGCGTAGCACCCCGCCGTGCTAAGCCGTAGCTCCGGACGCTACTTCTGCCCACCGCCATCACCGCGACACGCCGTCCCCAGCAACCCTGCTGGCACCGTTGGATGCGGCCGAGTGCCTGCTTTCCAACGGGACCGACCGCGGCCCAAACCGCTGCCTGTAGCGCGAGCCCGAGCAACTCCAGCGACCCTCCGCCATCGGCTTTGGTCACCGGCGTTAAGCCGCCGACGTGGCACACTTAATTAGCCTAATGACAATCTAATTGACCTCCTAGGTCATTGACAGCGGGCCCCACGACGGGTCAAAGTTGGGTCAACGCGGGGTTAAACCAGAGTGTAACACTATCTCAATGACATGCGGGTCCCACCCGTTAGGTTTGACCGTGGTTGATTGCTGATGTCACTATGACACACTGCTGACATCATAAATACATTTGCTGGGATTTTCTTATTTAGAAATAAATCTGAAAATTCCACAAAATGTTTAAAACTTCAAAAAATCATAGGAAATAATCTATAACTCAGATTGAAATAAGTTATATATGAAAAATGATCAGCAAAATCCAATCTATCCATCTGTACTGGTTTCATGCATGTTAGAGCAACTTAACCTTGCTGTTTATGTCAAACATGTTAATGCACTTATATGAACCCATAACTTGAGTTTGTATTTGAATCTTTGGTTCAAATAAGCTCAAACCCATCTGGTTGTAGTTGCATTAGCCAACACACTCATTTTGCCATGTCATGATCATGCATCATATTGTGCATTGCATTGATTGTGTTCCTTCTCTGTTACTGATGGTTGTTCCCTCTCGATAGACGTGTTCCGACGATGAGATCGATGACACCGATGAAGAACTATATTATCTTCAGAAGTGCCAAGCAAGCAAAACCCCCTTGTTCATTCCGATACAATCCCACTCTCTCGCTCCTGCTCTCTTTTACTGCATTACAACAACAACGTTTCAGCTGTTATGTGTTGCGGTAGTTGAACCTCTTTCCTCTGCATGACCTGTCATTGCCACAGTAAATAGATGAAACCCACTAGCATGAGTAGGAATTGTTTGAGCCCTGATGTGCCTACTCATTCATGCTTGTTTGTCATGCCTGCTATTGCTTAGAGTTGTGTCAGGTCTGATTCATCGGGGATGAATTGGAATGGTGATGAAACATGTCCTACTATGTGTGAGCTAAGTGTGTGAACACGATTTGGTAAAGGTAGCGGTGAGAGGCCATGTAGGAGTACATGGTGGGTTGTCTCATTGAAACCGTCCTCAGGAACTGAGTTCTGTGTTTGTGATCCATAAACAGTTACTACCACACATTGGGCTCCGCGCACTCCAAGCTCTCTCGACTTATTAATCAACCTGATCTCTGTCTAGGAGTTGCAACTAGTTTCTGGTGTTTGTAGGTAGTGTTAGTAGTCTACCAAGTGGCACCCAGTACAGGTGGGCTTGGGACATACTAGACATAGTGGCACGGTGTACCAAGTGGCACCCGGATTATGGGCTTGGGAACCCTGCTCACATCGTTTGGGGCCGTGAGCGACACCCCGGACGGATCTCCTTGCAGATGGAACCCGAATAGGCGATAAACCTGGACGAGAGACTTGTGTGGTTAGTCAGGTCATGGCCGACACCCTCGCTAGGCTTCCGCTTGAAGGTTGCCGAGTACATGTCGTGTAAACGGCGATAAGTGGTGAGAGCGTGTGTGAAGATGTACACCCCTGCAGGGTTAACATTATCTATTCGAATAGCCATGTTCGCGGTAAAGGACTTTTGGGTTGCCTGTACAGTTCATAGATAACTTAAAGTGGATACTCTAAAATGTGCAAGATAAGCATGAGTGCTATGGACGACGTTCTCGTAGGGAGACGGGAGCAGATCCATAGTGGCGTATTGATATGGTGAATATGTGGACTCATGTGCGCCACCTCAAAGAGTTACTTGCAGTCGTAGTTTAGGATAGCCACCGAGTCAAAGCTGGCTTGCTGCAGTTAAACTCCACCACCCCCTTTATTGACACTGATGCATATGTAGATAGTTCTGATGTAAGTCTTGCTGGGTACATTTGTACTCACGTTTGCCTATTTTATGTTTTTGCAGAGAGACTTCAGTCTCACTAGTAGTACCGTGTGGACTTCGACGTTTAGCTTGTTACCTCAGCTACGATCTTGTGCCCTCGGCAGGATCTGGTAGATAGTCAGGCTTTTCAGCCTTTTTCATTTATAGTTGTCTGTACCCAGACATGTTAAGCTTCCGCTTATGCTTTGACTTGTATGCTCTGAGTTTTGGGTCATGAGACCCATGTTTGTAATATCTCGCTCCTCGGAGCCTATTGAATAAAATACTTGAGTTGTAGAGTCATGTTCTGATGCCATGTTGTATTTGCACATATCGAGCATATTGTGTGTATGTTATTGAAATGCTTGGTATGTGTGGGATCTGACTATCTAGTTGTTTATCCTTGGTAGCCTCTCTTACTGGGAAATGTCTCCTAGTGCTTCTACTGAGCCTTGGTAGCTTGCTACTACTTTGGAACACTTAGGCTGGCTGGCATGTGTCCTTCTTTGTTCATGTGTCTGTCCCTTCGGGGAAATGTCACGCGGTGTCTACCGGAGTCCTGTTAGCCTGCTACAGCCCGGTTTATCGGAGTCCTACTAGCCCAGTTGCTACAGCCCGGATTCACTCGCTGATGACCGACACGTTTGTTGCTGGGTCATGTATGCATGTCCCTGTAAGTTAGTGCCACTTTGGGTTCACAACTAGCCATGTCAGCCCGGGCTCCTTGTCATATGGATGCTAGCGACACTATCATATACGTGTGCCAAAAGGCGCAAATGGTCCCGGGCCTGGTAAGGCGACACCCGTGAGAATACCGTGCATGAGGCCACAAAGTGATATGAGGTGTTACATGCTAGGTCGGTGTGCCTTTGAGTCGGGGTCCTGACAGCTTTGGCGTCAGAGCCTGACTGCCTGTAGGATTACCAAGCCAAACTGGTCGAGGTTGTGTCTAGAAATGCTTTAGTTATGTAAGGGAATTGATTGTGGGATGGAACGTAAGGCTCTTTTTACTCCTTTACCTTATGCCTTCTGATCCGAGTCATCTTATCTTCCCTACGGGGTTAAGGAACTAGGCTTTCTCTTCTTTCTATTAGGATCACATGTTACTAATCCGTAGACTTATAGGATTGATGGTTCTAAGCTTCGAATCGGTTCCTACTACTTCCATGTAATCGTAGCCAGCCTCAGATTCATGATATTGTGATGACCGAGTGGTTATGCCACCATTTTGTAGGATGTCTTAAACCCTTTTGAGCATTTACAGTCGTTATGCTGTCCGAGTCATCCCAGGTTTCTAAACAGTCTGATGCATTTGCAAATCCCTTCTTACCATTCTGATGTTCCTTTGGCCAGGTTAACCACACAAATCAGTGAGTTGAGGTACTCTATTGCCTCGACGTATATGTTGGAGCTATTATTATGACCCTAGATGTCTTAGGGGATCATCTAGTAATCTAGCCATGTTTTGTGTTCCCAGTGTGTTGATTCTGGCCATCATTCTCGAAAGCATCCCGTGATGCCATTTAGTTAGTAGGCATTCTATTCCTGGGTTATTGAACCTGAGATTCACCCTACTTGCTTCATGTTGATAGTGATTGCTAGTCCCTTCAGGATATTAGTAACCTTTGCAATAGTCCTCGAGGTTCATGGTATTACCTTCTTCCAAGTACCATGAGTTGTTTATGGCAGAAGTTCCTTGAACCAAGAGATCACAACAAGAATGCTCTTGATGAGTTCTCCATTCTATATCGTGACTCTGCCAGTTCTACCTTCTCTGCATGGGTTACCCGGAAGAAATATGTTGAACTTGGTTCGACATGCTAATCTATGCATCCACAACTTAGAAAGTTATATGTTCTTTGAGTTATCCCTCTTTAGTTGTCTTATGACCTCATCTATCAATTGATAGTCAGGAGTGGTTGTGCATTCATGTTCATCGGTGCCTATTACTCTTGTGGTCTGTCAAGCCATTCTGTTCGGAATGACTAGGAGAAACAAACTCCAGTACCTTATCCATATCCAGGATTGGGTCAAAGCAGTTGTATTCCGCAAATCAAAATGCCAATCCGACTTTTGTTCTGTTCTACCCTGAAGTATTACCCACTTTATGTCAGGAATGTCATGAGAATTGCACCTTCCCTTATGAATTCTTGATACTGTGATACTTTTTGCCATCATTGTTTCATTCCTCGGTTCCGTGTTATTGTTACCGGATGCCGACAAATGAACTATGATGCGTGAAATCAATACTCCTAGCAAATCCGCTGCTTGGTAGTTAAATGGACAATAACCTCATTCTTGGCGTGTTGGTTATTGAATCATCACCCTAAGGTTGATCATGCTATCTAGTCCTTATTTTTGGTACACCCTCTGATCAATGAGTTAGGCTTGTGTCAATCCCTCGCTCTTTTGATCGTACCGTCTTGTCTCAAAAGCAAGATTGTTCTCGAGCTTAGTAACATATCGGTGGTTCGTGATTTTCCAAATATCTTCTCGGAAGTATCACCAGGACGTCACCTGACCACTATGTTGAGTTCGTGATCAAGTTGGCTTTCTTGTAAACCACCCCTTCTCTCAGAATCTGTGTTGGATACCCCTGAGCTAGTTGGTCAAGCTGAACAATAAATTGGAGAGTTGGAAGATAAAAGCTTGTCTGACCTAGTTCATGTTAAGGGATATCGTTTTGTCTGTGTGTGTGTGTGTTGAAGAAAGATGATATCTTCATCGATTGGTCCTCGTGATCAGTTGTTGGACCTATTGTCGTATCAAAACTTTGAGTGGAGTATGGGTTATCATCAAATCAAATCAGAACCTACGATGTTCATAATGTTGTCTTACTCATGGTTGATCCCTCGAGTATACACCATTATATCTTTTGGGTCTGACCAATGCTATCGCTTGTTCACATAATTATGGAATTCCATCTCCATGGAAACTTGGACGAATTGTTGTTGAGCCCATCAGCAACACTGCTACCTTCTACATGATTTTGTTGAACATTAAGCTAGTGTTGGAAACTTCCATAAGCATTATCTTCATGTCCCGTTCATGAAGCATGTGTTCGATGAAAGAAGTGACTTCCTCTAATTCATGTGCATTAGATGCAAGTTGCCGCCGTGAATTCGAGAAAGTTTGTTTTGCTTCCTCTGGAGTCATCCCAAGTCAGTCATGCATATGTGCGAAGTATACCGTGGTTTGGAGACTTGCAACCTTCATCCTATATGTATCCCTAGCACACCAAGCCACTAACTGATTTGTTCAAGGAGAAGAAGTTCCTTCATAAGAGCTAATCATATTGCAAGGACTTTGTTATCCGCGATGATGGTTCCCCACCTGGACTTGGTAGTGTTTTATTATAAGACTACTATGTGGTCATGCTTGTCTGGGACAGCGTGTTCACATGTGTGTAGCAGAATCCGCTCATGTTTTGGAGCTTACTACGATAGTACATTTCCCGAGAATCTCGCAATGCCATCTCGTCAATTTGTGTTGCAAACTTTCATCTTTCTTTCTAGACTTGATGGGTCTGGAATATTCTGACACCAACCAGATCTGAATCTCAGGCAGATATGATGGTTGGAACCTTTCCAATATCTATGATGTAGGTCCTGAAAAGGTTGATGTTCTGGCCGACACACCTAGCTGGAAGATCTATCATTGTAGTATCTTGAATGAGCAATTTGACCATCTTCTCCATGAGGATTTGGTATGACTTATTCCACAAGTTGTTCCTTATGGATTTTGTGCTTCCGAAGTCCGACCTTTACTTGATGGCCATGTTGATGTTTTAAGCATTGATCGTGGTACCTAGTACATCAAGGAGAACAATAGAAGTGGAGTGTTAAATGTCTCTCGGTTGATTATCCAGATTTTGTTTCCTTGGCCTTGCGAAGGTGAAATCTGAGAAGGTGTTATTTTCCTTTGCATCTGCATCATCCATCACTAGTCATCATGGTAGTATGTTGTGTTGCCAGGATCCTTGATACGGATGTTGGTAAAACCTTGATGATTATGGAAATGCTCAAGTTCTTGAGAGCACGGGCAAGCAAAATCATTCCTTGCGTTGTCTTCAACAAGGTAATCCACATCAGCCATTCTAGTTTGGGTATGCCATTCCTTTGCACTCCGCCAAACGATTGTTAGTGAACTTCCCTAGGCTGGTTTAGAGAGCTACGATGATCCATGTATCAAAAGTAATTCTTTTTTCCACTTAAGGTATTAATTCTACGAGTCACCTCCTCCAACATGCCCCGTTATAGAATCATGCCAAGTCAACTCCTCGCCACATTGACAACCATTCACCACCCTCTTAAGTGTGGGATTGTTGCCTACCTAGTGAACCCTTGTCATCTGTTCCCCTCCATCCCTCTATATGTGTGCTTCGTATCTCAGCTCGAGAGATGTTGATGTGTCTCATTCCGAGAGTTGATCCTGAGTTGTTCGATCTTCGAGAAGATCGATCCTTCTAGAGTTTCCTTCTCCTCTCGTTGTCATGTTGGATGGAGTTCTCAGAGCAAGACGTCGAGACAAAGATGGTGATCGAATCTATGTTCCTATGAAGTGCAAGTTGGATCATGAAGATTGTGTTAGTTTTGTGTCCCCTCTGTCTTCTTACCTCACGTCTTGAATCTCGGGACAAGATTCTCGTTTAGTGGGGGTGAGTTGTCACATCCCTAGCTTCTAGTACTGCCTGGTGTTGCATCTTGTTGCATCATGTTTAAATTTTCAAATGAACTTGAAATGGGGGATGATCAAACCCTAGCACCAAATCAAATCAAACAGGTTCAACCTAAAAATATTTTCAATGAACCCAAAAATGCCTTATTTAATGTTTGATAATTTTGGCAAGGGTTTTGATCCAAACCAAAAATATTGAACATTTTTAGGGAATTATTTGGGCTTTGATTTAATTCACTATTGTATTTGAGTTGGAGCAAATAAACCCTATAAATATTTTTATTGCTCCAATAATTCTGAAAACTTGTGAGTGGCTCTGGATATTCTGTATCAGGCCACATAATAATTTTCAGAAGCTACAACAATGATGTGGTTTAGGAACTAAATCAAAACAGAAAGAAATAAAATAGAAATAAAAGAAAGACAGAGAGAGAAGGACCTACCTGGCCTTACCTAAAGCCGTCCCAGCTGGCAGCCCAGCCCACCAGAGCCGCCACCGTCTCCCACCTCGCGCCAGAAGGACGCGAGGCGTGTGGCCACCGTGCGCCGGCATGCGCCTGTGCCACCTCCACCTTGCCAGCGTGCCCCCTCGGCGGCCTGGACGACCCTGGAGTCGCCACGCACCCCCTGACCTCTCTCTCTCACCCGCAGCCTCTCTCCTCCCCTCTGCTCTCTCTCTCATGGCCGCCTGAACAAGCCGGAGTGCGCCGCCACAAAGCACCGCGCCCACCGCCGTCCCCTTTCACCGTGGCCGTGACCTCTAGCTCCGCATTGATGTCGTGAAGCTCTAAGCCGAACAACGCGCCCGAGGATGCCCTGCAACCTCGTCACCGCCGCCATCTTCCTCGTCTGCTCCGACGAACGCCATCGACCGATTCGTCGCCGTCCAAGCTTCCCCGGCCTCGCCGTCGCCTCTGCCAGCCCCTACGTGAGCCACTCTCCATTTCCCCCTGGAATCCCCGTCGTTTTCTTTCCCTAGTCAGCTTTTCCAACTTGGCCGAGCGCCGCCGTCCGCCATGGCCGATGAGGTTCTTGCCCCTGAGCACCTCCGCTTGTTCCAGTGGCACCAGCGAGCTCCCCGAGCTCCTAGGAGTTTGCCCAGCCGCTTATCTCGCTCGCTAGCCAAGCGTAGCGCCCCGCCGTGCTAACCGTAGCTCCGGCCACCGCTTCTGCCCACCGCCATCGCCGCGACACGCCGTCCCCAGCAACCCCGCTGGCACCGTTGGATGCGGCCAGTGCTAGCTTTCCAACGGGACCGACCGCGGCCCAAACCGCTGCCTGTAGCGCAAGCCCGAGCAACTCCGGCGACACTCCGCCATTGGCTTTGGTCGCCGGCGTTAAGCCGCCGACGTGGCACACTTAATTAGCCTAATGACAATCTAATTGACTTCCTAGGTCATTGACAGCGGGCCCCACGACGGGTCAAAGTTGGGTCAACGTGGGGTTAAACCGGAGTTTAACACTATCTCAATGACATGCGGGTCCCACCCGTCAGGTTTGACCGTGGTTGACTGCTGACGTCACTATGACACACTGCTGACGTCATAAATACATTTGCTGGGATTTTCTTATTTAGAAATAAATCTAAAAATTCCAGAAAATGCTTAAAACTTCAAAAAATCATAGGAAATGATCTATAACTCAAATTGAGATAAGTTATATATGAAAAATGATCAACAAAATCCAATCTATCCATCTGTACTGGTTTCATGCATGTTAAAGCAACTTAACCTTGCTGTTTAGGTCAAACATGTTAATGCACTTATATGAACCCATAACTTGAGTTTGTATTTGAATCTTTGGTTCAAATAAGCTCAAACCCATCTGGTTGTAGTTGCATTAGCCAACACACTCATTTTGCCATGTCATGATCATGCATCATATTGTGCATTGCATTGATTGTGTTCCTTCTCTGTTGCCGGTGGTTGTTCCCTCTCGATAGACGTGTTCCGACGATGAGATCGATGACACCGATGAAGAACTATATTATCTTCAGAAGTGCCAGGCAAGCAAAACCTCCTTGTTCATTTCGATACAATCCCACTCTCTCGCTCCTGCTCTCTTTTACTACATTAGGACAACAACGTTTCAACTGTTATGTGTTGCGGTAGTTGAACCCCTTTCCTCTGCATGACCTGTCATTATCACAGTAAATAGATGAAACCCACTAGCATGAGTTGGAATTGTTTGAGCCTTGATGTGCCTAATAATTCATGCTTGTTTGTCATGCCTGCTATTGCTTAGAGTTGTGTCAGGTCTGATTCACCGGGGATGAATTGGAATGGTGATGAACATGTCCTACTATGTGTGAGCTAAGTGTGTGAACACGATTTGGTAAAGGTAGCGGTGAGAGGCCATGTAGGAGTACATGGTGGGTTGTCTCATTGAAACCGTCCTCAGGAACTGAGTTCTGTGTTTGTGATCCATAAACAGTTACTACCACACATTGGGCTCCGGGCACTCCAAGCTCTCTCGACTTATTAATCAACCTGATCTCTGTCCAGGAGTTGCAACTAGTTTCTGGTGTTTGTAGGTAGTGTTAGTAGTCTACCAAGTGGCACCCAGTACAGGTGGGCTTGGGACAGATTAGACACAGTGGCACGGTGTACCAACTGGCACCCGGATTGTGGGCTTGGGAACCCTTCTCACATCGTTTGGGGCCGTGAGCGACACCCCGGACGAATCTCCTTGCGGATGGAACCCGAATAGGCGATAAACCTGGACGAGAGACTTGTGTGGTTAGTCAGGTCGTGGCCGACACCCTCGCTGGGCTTCCGCTTGAAGGTTGCCGAGTACATGTCGTGTAAACGGCGATAAGTGGTGAGAGCGTGTGTGAAGAAGTACACCCCTGCAGGGTTAACATTATCTATTCGAATAGCCGTGTCCGCGGTAAAGGACTTCTGGATTGCCTGTACAGTTCATAGATAACTTAAAGGGGATACTCTAAAATGCGCAAGATAAGCATGAGTGCTATAGATGACGTTCTCGTAGGGAGACGGGAGCGGATCCATAGTGGCATATTGATATGGTGAATATGTGGACTCGTGTGCGCCACCTCAACGAGTTACTTGTAGTCGTAGTTTAGGATAGCCACCGAGTCAAAGCTGGCTTGCTACAGTTAAACTCCACCACCCCCTTTGTTGACACTGATGCATATGTAGATAGTTCTGATGTAAGTCTTGCTGGGTACATTTGTACTCACGTTTGCCTATTTTTTGTTTTTGCAGAGAGACTTCAGTCTCACTAGTAGTACCGTGTGGACTTCAACATTTAGCTTGTTACCTCAGCTACGATCTTGTGCCCTCGGCAGGATCTGGTAGATAGTCAGGCTTTTCAGCCTTTTTCATTTATAGTTGTCTGTACCCAGACATGTTAAGCTTCTGCTTGTGCTTGGACTTGTATGCTCTGAGTATTGGGTCATGAGACCCATGTTTGTAATATGTCGCTCCTCGGAGCCTATTGAATAAAATACTTGAGTTGTAGAGTCATGTTGTGATACCATGTTGTATTTGCACATATCGAGCATATTGTGTGTATGTTATTGAAATGCTTGGTATGTTAGGGATCTGACTATCTAGTTGTTTATCCTTGGTAGCCTCTCTTACCGGGAAATGTCTCCTAGTGCTTCCACTGAGCCTTGGTAGCTTGCTACTGCTTTGGAACACTTAGGCTGGCCGGCATGTGTCCTTCTTCGTTCTTGTGTCTGTCCCTTCGGGGAAATGTCATGCGGTGTGTACCGGAGTCCTGTTAGCCTGCTACAGCCCGCTTTACCGGAGTCCTGCTAGCCCAGTTGCTACATCCCGGATTCACTCGCTGATGACCGACACGTTTGTTGCTGGGTCATGTATGCCTGTCCCTGTAAGTTAGTGCCACTTTGGGTTCACGACTAGCCATGTCAGCCCGGGCTCCTTGTCATATGGATGCTAGTGACACTATCATATACGTGTGCCAAAAGGCGCAAACGGTCCCGGTCCTAGTAAGGCGACACCCGTGAGAATACCTTGCGTGAGGGCACAAAGTGATATGAGGTGTTACATGATAGATCGGTGTGCCTTTGAGTCGGGGTCCTGACATATTGATACACGATGGGCGCCAAAAACAAACTCTCGTCAGCAAATATTCGGTGTATGCGAGATTATCGTCCTATCCTCAACCAACTAATGTTGATGTGATGTAGTAGAAATTTGAGACGGGGGCTAAGTTTGTAAATTTCCTCGCATTTGAGACAAGCGCACCCTCAACACATAGTTCCCCCCTTCCTCTCTACCTCCCTTTTCCCCATTCGTACTCCGTGGGCGCCAAAACACCCTCTCCACCCCACCCTCCTCCGTCCACCGCCGTCCGCCACCCCATCCACTGCCGTCCTCCTCCACCATGTCAGAGCTGATACCCCGACGCCGTCGTCCATTACAAGATATCAACCTCTCTCATCCACGCCTTCGGACCGGGATCCTTGCATCCCGTCCTCTCGCTTCATCCCCGCTCGTCCACCTTGCTTGCGTCGCTCCTATGACTGTCTCGTCCACCGCACCCCGCCGCCATCGTATACCCTCCTAGATCTGCTTCCACGCTGCCGACAGCCATCGCTACCGTAGCACCGTCAAAATCTCTACAGATGCGTACACGGCGCCGCACCAGAGGCGGTACTCTTTCGTATCTGCTCAACTTATTTATCGCAGCAAGAAAATAGATCGCCACTGCTTTACTCTGATTTCTTGTCTTGGTTGCGAAGTTGCCTTTGTCCGGGTTGCACCTTCAGGTCCGCCATGGCATGCTCAACACTGTACTCCCAATGCTTATGGTTTTCCCTTTTTATATTCCACACTAGTTAAATCATAGTAGACTAAATTTCAAAATTGGGTCAGTCGATTTTTCAGAGCTCGTCGGAGTTTGCCGGTGCGATCCAAGGGGCTCGGGTGGTTGTGGGGCCTCGCCGAATGAAGAAAACTCGACGCGGGTAGGTGTTGGGGCGCGGGTGGGGGTGGGGGTGGTGGAGGAACACAGGCGGTGGGGGTCGGTGGTCTGGCCGGCGGCTCGTGCGGTGTTCTGTATGGGAAGAATCAGAGACGAGGAAGAAGAAGGGTTAGGAGACATAGGATCTTCATCCAACCGCCTGAAATGGTCGAGAGACAGCTGGGAGTTGCATTCTTAATGCGCTCTGGTTCATCATGTGTGGGCACTGCGCAACCAACATTTTATTATCCAAAATCTGCTTGCTCTTCTGTACCATGTTCGATAGAGCTGGCCTGTACATGATCGATAGGCTTTCAATTACTAGCAGCAATACAACACCGTATTTTCCAGCCAGTTCCACTTTCCCGATTTATATATCGTGGTTATGGTGTACCCCCTGTTATGTACACTATGATCTGCCTAGTTGTTGTGTGCTCTTGTTATCATGGTTTGGCAATAAACTCTCTATACAGTATATTATGAACCTATCATCTGCCAGCTATCCTTACTTCTGGAGCCTATTTTTTTGTGTACTTATGCCAGATTATATAAATGTGTGCACCATATTACAGCACACATGAGCTCTCTCATCAGAATCCAGTGATAGCACATAAGTGTTTATAGGGGCGCTCTTATATTAGAATATCATCTGCATTTCAAAGATAATCTCACAACTATTTATGTTTTCATGGTTCTCAGATATTATATGCAATTACAGTGAATATCAGAATCCGTGCATCAGACAAATATTGTGGAACACTGCAATGACATACAAAATTGGCACCAAGGCATTGAGTGTCATTCTGGAAGCAATGAAACTCGTACGCTCCCCACCTGTTGATTCTTGTTCAGAATATCATCCTAATGACTATTCTAACCACGAGGAGTCAAAGGCAGATGGCCTCTCCTGTTCACACATCAAGGTGCCTGTTCTAATTTGGCAAGGTTTTATTGATTGCGTGTATCTTGCATATGTTGTCTTGCATTTCTTCTACTTTGTTGCACCGCCATCTACTTAGTTTCTCATCATATAACTCAAGATGCCATGCCCATCCATTATCAATACATATTCCAACTATCATCATACCATGTTTTTCCACTCAAATGTTGTTCTTGTGCATCAGACATCAAAAAGGAAGAGGGTGATTGCCGAACCTGAAGGAGCAACAGCAAAGTCCTTGAAAAACATGGTGGTGCCGGAGAAATCAGATAGCGCCCCACTTATATTGGCTGTATAACCAGTGACACAAAACATAGGACCGACTCCAGCAAACTATACCCATACTTCACTGGCCACACCACTAGCCCCACCACACAGGACCTGCACTCCAGCAAAAGGTATACCGATTTCATTTGCCATAGCACCAGCCGTACCACAGAAAAATCCCACTCCAGCAAAGAGTACAACAAGTCCACCGGCCGAAGACCTATCCTAACTGCAGAGACGGCTAATTCCTGTGGATTGGAACCCCATTCCATTAATTCCCAGTTTAAAAGACAATGCTTTCAATGTTGCTAGGGACTACGTGCATATATTCCCATCATGGGAAGATTATAGTGAAGACAAACACCATTTTCACATCTTCCTGTCCAACTTAAGTGTAAGTGCTATTACTCATGGTTATTATTTTCCTGTTTTATGCTGATCGAACACATCAATGATTTACATTACATTGTTGTAACTAGGCGAGGGTCAATCTGGATAGTCATGATGAGCAAAGCTTGCTTGTGCTTTTCAAGGAAGCATTGCAGCAGTATCGGTGTTACCTGAGGAAATCACACTTTGATGGCAAGTCTATAAACGAATTTCCCGTGAAGTCTCATGTGCTAAATTTAGAAGACATTGAATGGAAAAACCTTGTTATGCACTGGTCTTGTTCCCAGGATGAGGTAATGTCTATGAAATCAAATGACAATTTGAACTTCTACTTTTCCGCATGTGCCTTATGGATCTTTTTTGCAGGAAATCTGCTCGAAGAAGAATTCCGGTTTGAAAAGAATGACAGGATATCGCAAATATGCTCCCCGCTGCTTTGCTCTTGTTAGTACATGTTGTCCTATATCACTATACCTGCATACATACCTGGTTCATTATGTGACAGCAGTATGCATGATAGCTTGCTTATTAATTGTTCGCTCCAAATTATTTGATCTGTATGAATGGTTACATTAGTGTAGAATATATCCAATGCCAATGAATTTTTTTAGCTCTGCATTGTTCTTGTAAGTACATGTTGTCCTTTATCAGTGTACTTATATTGACAGGTAGTTGTTCATGTACCATCACTCTGCAGCTTATTTTCCTTTGCCCTCCATTTTCTACACATCAGATCTATATTTACTCTTACCATAAGGTTGGTACTGAAGAAGTTTAGCTGTGCATTGCTCTTAGCTGTGCCTTTTGCCTGTATCGCTGCACATACATTTATAGCTACTTGGTTATGTAGCATCACTCTTCATCGTATCTTAAATATTCTCCATTTTTTCGTATATTATCACATCTATATTTACTCTTAACAAAATGTAGAATAAAGGCAATGCTTATGAAGAAGATTATGTGCTCAACTTCTTGAATTGCCCCCCCCCCATCAGCATGGACAAGGGCTTTATAGAGCCTGTCTTCACCAGTAATGTAAGTTTTTCCTTCACAAGCCTTCAAACTTTTTTGTGTATATTTGGGTAGGCATGACTGCAACAGCTGTTTATTTTTGGTGTTTGCATCAAATTGCATGTTTAAAGTTTATTATGTAGTTCATAAAGAAAAGTTTGTCCTTCTCAATTTAAGTTTTCAGTTGTACAACCAAGTTGCTTCTTCATACCATGTAAATTAAACTATACAGAGCAAGTGATCTTCTTTTGCACTGCATGTATGCTTCTGTTCTTCATCCGTAATCCAGTGGTGTGGTGAACCTACCCACTACAGCACAATGTCATATTCTGCAATGTCTTAACTATGAACAATGCCATATCATTCTACTATTATTTAAACCGTCTCTTTATTTGCCAATCTGAAATGGGATAAATTGACAGCACACTAACCATTGATACTTATGAGTTCTTGATCTGTAATGCAGTGGTGTCGTGAAGCTGCCAACTCCTTCACAATGTCATTTCCTGCCATGTCATGACCTGAACAATACCATATTGTGTTAATGCAATTTTAAACTGTGTCACTTTATTCGTCAGTAAGAAATGTGATGAATTGTCAGCACTGGTACTTTTATGTGCAAAACCTGTCGTCTGTCTGCTTGTTTATCTTTTAGAGTGAGGAAGATATAAGTGTTGAACAAGCGCAGTCTCATCATCTTGCTCAGCTGCTTGCGCTACAGCTCCCCAGCAGGGCTAACCTTTCTTGAACTCTATTGAAGTGCTTTCGGTTTTGTATATTATTTTGTCGGCGTGTTTATTTGCACTGGTGGCGATCTTTGATGCCCAATGTATGTAATCTACTGTCTGTTTGTGCTTTATTATCATAGTGGTGAACTTTGATGCCCAGTGGATGTAATATGCCATAATTTCTTTATTGTATAGTCTAGGTTTTTTCTTATTCACGATGTTGCAGTTATTTTACTGTATATATATCCTGTCTTCATAGTAAACCGGCCAAACCGTAAAATTACGGTACATAATCGGGCCGTCATGCAATCACGATGTATGATCCACATCATGGGCCCCGTCAAACTGGCCCACTAGTAGATTCGGGCCTTTAATAGGCCGAGTAACCCCCGGCCCTCTTTTCGCAAGAAAACTCAATGGGCTTTTAGGAGGCTGAGAAGTAGGTTGGGCCTGAAACCTGCCGAATAGCTCACGGGCCGGCAGCAGCCTGAAATGGACCCCGGCCCATGATTGTGCGAATCAATTCACGGGCTTTTAACAGGCCAAAGTTGTCTCGGTCCTTGTTTGGCCCAATGAGATATCGGCTGCGAGCAGGCTGGATGCAAACAGGGTCGTAGTTAGGCCCAACTATATGACGGGCTTTTAACAGGCCGAAATTAATATAGGGCCGAAATGTTAAATGGGCCCTTAACATGCCGAAACTATTATCAGGCCGAATTACTAAATGGGCCTTTAGCAAGTGAGCCCAAAAGCATAGCGTCCAATCAACGGGCCGAATCTGATAAGGGCAATAATTGAGCCCAAAGCCTCTTAAAGGGACGGACCTGATCTGGGCCTTGATTTGGCCTAGAAAGTGGGAGGCTTTTAACGGGCCAGATCTTATATGGGCCATTATTAGGCCCGGAATGTGGCAGGCCATTAATGGACCGGATCAAATATGCGCCGGCATTTGGCCCAAAACATGGCATCCAGTTAATAGGTCGTCCTACTAGGGTCCTCAAAATCTTGTGGGCCTACAGCTGGGCCGGCCCATTAATGTCGGCGAAATCTCATGGGCCTTTAGCTGGGCCGGCCCATTATGATCCGCAAGAATTTTGTGGGCCTTTACCTGGGCCGGCCCATTATGGCACACAAAAATCTTGTGGGCCTTTACCTGGGTCGGCCTATTATGGCCCTCGAAATCTTGTGGGCCTTTAGCTAGGCCGGCCCATTATGGTCCGCAAAATCTCGTGGGCCTTTAGCTGGGCCGGCCCATTATGGTCCGCAAAATCTTGTGGGCCTTTAGTTAGGCCGGCCCATTTAAACTTGATGGGCCGTTCCACGTGTCGACGTATCATAGGCGCCTTCTGTCCAATGAGTGGATGACATCTGTCCCAACAATGAGCCGACATGTGTTTTCTCTAGCCAATGATGATTTTACACGTGGAAATCCCCATTGGTCGGGACTGTTAACGGGTTATCGGATCGAAAACTCGACCCGATAGCTTAACGGCGTTCCGTTACGGTGGATGCCACGTGTCGGTCACAGTCGGTGTCAAAACCGGCGGATCTCGGGTAGGGGGTCCCGAACTGTGCGTCTAGGCGGATGGTAACAGGAGACAAGGGACACGATGTTTTTACCCAGGTTCGGGCCCTATCGATGGAGGTAAAACCCTACTCCTGCTTGATTAATATTGATGATATAGGTAGTACAAGAGTGGATCTACCACGAGATCAAGGAGGCTAAACCCTAGAAGCTAGCCTATGGTATGATTGTTGTAATGGTTGTTCGTCCTACGGACTAAAACCCTCCGGGTTATATAGACACCGGAGAGGGCTAGGGTTACACAGAGTCGGTTACAATGGTAGGAGATCTACATATCCGTATCGCCAAGCTTGCCTTCCACGCCAAGGAAAGTCCCATCCGGACACGGGACGAAGTCTTCAATCTTGTATCTTCATAGTCTTGGAGTCCGGCCGATAACGATAGTCCGGCTATCCGGACACCCCCTAGTCCAGGACTCCCTCAGTAGCCCCCGAACCAGGCTTCAATGACGACGAGTCCGGTGCGTATATTGTCTTCGGCGTTGCAAGGCGGGTTCTCCTCCAAATTCCATGTGCTTGCCGAATAGTGTCCGGCTTCCTTACAAATGTTGCGCTCCTTGGCTTCCACGCCCAATAATGGCCCTCTTCCACGTGTCGCACGAATGCGAAAGGCCAGGGTATTTTATACTTTACCCCCTAGCTGTGCAAATAACTTGCCTATAAGAGAGGCAAGAATCCAGATCCAAATCACACCATCTTCCTTCCGCGAGTACTCATCGGAGCGCTTCTAACCAAAAATCCATTCCATCATGGACCGTCGACGCGGCTCCTCCTCCCGCGCTCCTATCCCTCAGCCAGGAGATTAGAGGAGATGTTCAGTTCCGCACAACGAGCTGGTGACGCTCCAAGCGGAGGGATACCTTCCTCCGGCCTTTATGGTCCCGGTTCGAGCCGGGCTGGCCACCTACAAAGGTGGAAAGCAAGCGGAGGCCACCCCTAGTCCCTCCAAAGGAGAGCGGGTGTGCTTCGTCCCTTATCTAATAAGGGGGCTCGGGTTTCCCATACATCTGTTTCTCCGGGGGCTTCTGGAGTTCTACGGACTCCAGCTTCATCACCTCACGCCCGCCTCCATTCTGCACATTGCGGGTTTCGTAGCTCTCTGTGAGCTATTTTTGGGCATCGAGCCCCATTTCGCGTTGTGGAAGAGATTGTTTTGCCTCGTACCCCGTTCTCACGAGGGGTCGATATATCAAGTGGGCGGAGCCGAAATATGGAGCATCGCCGGGACCGGATATCTATCCGGAACCCCAAAGAAGGCGTCCGAAGACTGGCCTTCGGAATGGTTTTATGTAGAAGATGCTCCACTGCCGGACCCAGTTTGGATCGGCCTCCCAAAGTTCAGCAAGGCTCCTCTGAAGAAACGCCTAAGTTGGCGCCCGCGGAGCCCTCAACAGGAGGAAGACAGGAGCGTCCATTATTTGATGGGCCGGATAAGGTTGCTGGCCCATTCCGGATTGACCATGATTGGAGTCATGGCCACGTGCATTATGCGAGGGGTGTAGCTGCTCCAATATAGGGGCCACCCCATGTGGGTTTCAACGGGGAGAATGATGCCACCCGTCATGGCCGCAAGGGGCCGGGATCGGCCGCAGATCTGGTGAAGATTTTGTCCGGCCTGTACAAGGGGGAGAAGGAGGACTTCCTCCAGACGAGCCCATTGAATGGGTTCTCCATGAATAACCCTCGGAGTTGGGTAAGCGGACGTTGATTTATCCGACCCGTGCTTTCAAAGTTAAGTATCTTACTTTATGATTTTGACGCAAGAACTGCGTCGGGATGTGGAGGGCATACATAGTCCGGCTCCACAACCCGAGGATCCGGGAAGATCCCTTGATCCGGCCTCCGAAGAGGATCCGGACATAAAGGTGGAGCTAATTGATGGGATGTTCCACCAACTCAGCATGGACAATGCTCTAGTCGCCAATACGGCTGACTACCCCGGCTTATCTCCGGCTTCCTAGGTAATTATGACCGGAGTCCTGACACCATTACTTCGTCCTTGCGTATTCCTGACCACCGTATACAACGGTGTCTTGCAGGAGGTGCCTTCAAGGCGGGAAGCCGAACCCGCGGCGGCTGACCAACAAGGGTCAGTCCGGCCCCGCAGGCGGAAGAGGGGTGCGGTGCGAATCGAAACGTCACCGCAATGGTATAGCTCGCGACTGTTGTTTAGGAAAAAGATTCCTAGGAGGTGTATTAATGCTCATGACTTTTCCAAGAGAAAGAGTGCTCGCCGGACTGTGCCCAGAGAGGTTGCCAACCAAGCCTCCACCAGCCAGGCTCCAACACCGGTCCGGAGGGGGAGGCGAGCGCAAGGCGCGAGCCGGATACTCCTCCAATGGAGGATGCCGACAGGCTGTCCGCCACCAGGTCTGAGGTGGAGAGCGCCATGAATCATAGGCGCCGCCGAACAGTTCTTCGTGACGCGTGTTTCTCCCCAGAGGCGTTGAATGCCTTTAACGCGGGAGACGCGCACCTTCGTGCCGCTCAAGATGGTTTAACCAGAGCCATGGAGCAGTATGTAAAAGACATGCGGGTAAGAGATTTTAATAGTTGTATATGCCAGTAGCCCCGGAGACTTAAAGTAGTTAAAATAACTGATTTAAGGCTCATTTAATATGCAGGATCTTACGGAGAAGAATACCCAATTGTCCCAGGAGCTACAAGAGTGCAAAGCCCAACTTGAGGCCGCACTAGCTGCCGCAGGAGGAGACACAGAGACCCCCCCTGGTAACACATTATTTCAAAAAGATAAGTGGTGTGCGGCGTGCGTATGAGTCTGACAATAATATTGCAGATGTTGCCGAACTTGATCCGGACAAGCAACAGCTACTGCGCCAGCTAAAGGCCGGCGAGAGGGTGCTTATGAAGGTGCAGCAGGAGAGGACAAAACTCCAGGATGCCCACACCCAGCTTGGAGAAGAGCTAAAAGGTGTTCGGGCCGAGCTGTCTGGCTCCGTGAAGGAGAATCAGTGGCTTCGTCGTGGCATCTATAGTAAGTGCTTGAGCAAACTCTTTTGAAAAGAAGAGTTCGGCGAGGAAGTCAATTGACAGAAATATGTCTGTAGGTGTGCTCACAGGTCGCCCTGCGGAGGAAATGCCCGGTTCAACGGGTGACCAACTTCCCGAGCTGGTGCAACTGCTCGAACGTGTTCGGCAGGCGATGAGTGGCGTCGTCCAGGCCTTATGGCCGTCCGTCTCCCTACCCGAAGGCCTTGGAGAGCTTACGGAGAAGCTTCAGGGAGCACGGCAGCGCTTCTGTTTATGGAAGATATCGGCCTGCCGTCAAGGTGCCAGGGAGGCCTGGGTCATGGTGAAGACGCGGTACAAGAAGGCGGATCCAAACCACATGGCCGAGGTCGGACCTGTGGGGCCCGATGGGAAGGAGATCCCTATGAGCTTAGTGTATGGCCAAGTAGAGTTGGCCGCTAAGTATTCCCAACGGGACTGTAAATTAGACAGCCTGTTAGACGGGATTGAGGAGGAGTACAGTCAATCGATTTGACGATGTATTTAAAATGACATGTAAAATGCCTTCTAGCCGGATTGTAGATCGTTTGTCTTTGCCGACCTTTTCGCTTCAACCTCGGGACTCTAGAGTCCGGAGTGTGTCCGAATACCTTCTCGGTTATGAAAAAACCGGGGCATGCATGGAGACCAGGCGTAGGGGTCATTAGTGCTTTATCAGACAAGTGCCCAGCTAGTTATGTTATATTACATGGTTAGCAAGAAACATCTTCCAGGGAGAATAGTTCCGTTAGGGGTTCCTTTCCCTGGGAGGCATGCCCTAAAGTGCATGTCCGGACTGCGAAAAGAGCAGGAAAACATCTGGGGGCAGATAAATAAATAGGTAAAAAATCATCTTTCAAGTCACCGACCGAATATTCCCTTAAGAACGCTAGCTTTCGGCTTCACCCAGTCTGAGGTACACATCCGGCTGACCCGGCAGTAACAATCGCAGAGGTGCTCCCTTTACCTCCTAGTCGAACAATCGAGAACGTAGGGGTAAGCACAGGAGCCAGGCAACCCAGCTTGGCCAAAACTTAAGTCATATCAATGCATATAATGGTGAATAAAAGGTACATGCGGAAGTTTGACACATGTGTTGGGCATAAAGCCCGTATAAGTAAGCTTCTTTTAAAGAAGCCCCCATGTATAATGAGTGTGGGTAGCACATCAAGTGTGTGCGAACAATGCGCAAATCGGCCCTCAAGGGCTTTATGAAAAAGGTGGGAGAAAAGAGAGAAACAAAAGACAGCTAAAGTGTAAAAATGTGGACGGAGGAAGGAGACGAACTCTGAGTCCGGCGCTAGGCGTAGAATCTTCGGAGGCGGGCTGCGTTCCATGGGTTCGGCTCGAGTCGGTTGTCCGATGCATTTCGCAGACGGTATGCTCCGCCGGTCAGAACTTGGTCGATGATGAAGGGACCTTCCCATTTGGGCTTGAGTTTGTCCTTTTTCTTGTCCGGTAGGCGTAGAACTAGTTCGCGGACATTGTAAGTCTTGGCTCGTACCTCTCTGCTTTGATATCTTTGAGCCTGCTGCTGATAGAATGCGGAACGAGCCTTGGCCACGTCGCGCTCCTCCTCTAATGCGTCCAAGATGTCATGCCGATCCAACTCGGCTTCTCTTTCTTCGTACATGCGCACTCGAGGTGAGTCATGAATTATGTCGCAGGGCAAAACTGCCTCTGCGCCGTATACCATAAAGAATGGTGTGAACCCGGTAGTACGGTTTGGCGTGGTCCGCAGCCCCTAGAGTACGGAGTCGAGCTCCTCTACCCAGTGCGTGTTAGATTCCGTAAGGGACCGCACTAATCTGGGTTTGATGCCGCTCATGATTAGACCATTTGCTCGTTCAACTTGACCATTGGTTTCAGGGTGATAGACTGAAGCGTAGTCGAGCTTAATGCCCATATTTTTGCACCAGAGTTTAACCTCGTCGGCCGTGAAGTTCGTGCCGTTGTTAGTGATTATGCTATGGGGGACACCGTAACGGTGTACTACCCCGGATATGAAGTCTATCACAGGTCCGGATTCGGCCGTTTTAACTGGCTTGGCCTCTATCCATTTGGTGAATTTGTCCACCATGACCAATAGGTATTTTTGCTTGTGGGATCCCCCTTTAAGGGGTCCAACCATGTCAATCCCCCAGACCGCAAACGGCCAGGTGATGGGTATAGTTTTAAGGGCGGTGGGTGGCATGTGGCTCTGATTAGCAAAGAGCTGACAACCGACGCATCGTTGGACTAAGTCCTGAGCATCTGCCCGGGCCGTCGGCCAATAAAATCCTGTATGGAAGGCCTTACCTACAAGGGCCCGGGCTGCAGCGTGGTGTCCGCCTAGTCCGGCGTGAATTTCAGCCAGAAGGTTTCGCCCTTCCTCTTCGGAGATGCACCTTTGAAGGACTCCGGTCGTGCTTTTCTTATAAAGTTCTCCCTCATGGACCTTGTAGGCTTTAGATCGCCGAACTATGCAGCGGGCCTCATTTTGGTCTTCGGGGAGTTCCTGCCTAATTAAGTAGCCTAGGAATGGTTCCATCCACGGGGCGATTACCGCCATTATTTCGTGGGCTGAAGGTGTTATTTCATCGGCTGAGCCGCCGATTATGTCAGATTGTTCTGTGTTGGGTGGTGCGATTGCTTCCGGGTTGTTATTTCCGGACTCCTCTTCCCATAGTACGGATGGCTTAAAGAGCCACTCCAGGAAGATATTTGGAGGGACAGCGTCGCGTTTTGCACCAATACGTGCCAACACGTCGGCTGCCTGGTTATTATCCGGGGCTACGTGATGGAATTCGAGTCCTTTGAACCGAGCTGACATTTTTAGGACAGCGTTACGATAGGCTGCCATTTTCGGACCCTTGGCGTCATAGTCTCCATTTACTTGGGATATTGCAAGGTTTGAATCCCCGCGCACCTCTAGGCGTTGAATACCCATGGAGATTGCCATCCGGAGACCATGTAGGAGGGCCTCATATTCGGTCGCACTGTTGGAGTCTGTGTACATTATCTGAAGTACGTACTTGACTGTGTCTCCGGTTGGGGACGTCAATACGACGCTAGCCCCCAGGCCGGCCAACATTTTGGAGCCGTCGAAATGCATAATCCAATTGGAGTATGCGCCGTACTCTTTAGGGAGTTCGGCTTCAGTCCATTCAGCGACGAAGTCAGCCAAGACTTGCAACTTTATAGCTCGCCGTGGTTTGTAGGTTATTTCAAATGGTAAGAGCTCAATGGCCCATTTTGCGATCTTGCCCATCGCGTCGCGGTTGTTTATGATGTCGTTGAGGGGTACTTCGGAGGCCACTGTTATCGAACACTCTTGAAAGTAGTGTCGCAGCTTCTGGGATGCCATGAACACTGCGTATGCTATCTTTTGATAATGCGGGTACCGGGACTTGCAGGGAGTTAACACAGTGGATACGTAGTACACTGGTTTTTGAAGAGGGAATTTATGCCCTTCTGTTTCTCGTTCGACGACGAGCACCGCGCTTACAACTTGATGTGTTGCCGCGATATATAACAACATTGGTTCACCCAGGTTAGGCGCGGCCAGGACCGGATTTGTTGCCAATATGGCCTTTATTTCTTCGAGTCCGGCAGTGGCAGCATCCGTCCACTCGAAGTGCTCGGTCCGCCTGAGGAGGTGGTAGAGGGGCAATGCCTTTTGCCCCAAACGGGAGATGAAGCGGCTTAAAGCCGCCACGCACCCGGTTAATTTTTGTATTTGTTTGAGGTCTTTTGGGATATCCAATTGTGACAGAGCTCAGATCTTGGCTGGGTTTGCTTCAATTCCTCTACCGGATACAATGAAGCCTAGGAGCTTTCCGGCTGGTACGTTGAAAACGCATTTTTCCGGGTTGAGCTTGATGTCGTACGCTCGGAGGTTGTCGAATGTGAGCCTCAAGTCGTCTACTAGAGTTTCGACATGTTTGGTCTTGATGACCACGTCGTCTACGTATGCCTCCACTGTTTTGCCGGTTTGGGTAGCCAGACATGTCTGAATCATGCGCTGATATGTTGCGCCGGCGTTTTTGAGTCCGAAGGGCATTGTGTTGAAGCAGAATGGTCTGTATGGAGTAATGAATGCCGTTGCGGCCTGGTCTGTTTCCGCCATCTTGATTTGATGGTATCCGGAATATGCGTCGAGGAAGCACAGTGAATCGTGCCCTATAGTAGCATCGATGATTTGGTCGATGCGGGGAAATGGGAAAGGATCCTTTGGGCAGGCCTTGTTAAGGTCTTTAAAATCGACACAAAGGCGCCAGGATTTGTCCTTTTTTGGTACCATTACAAGGTTTGCTAGCCAGTCCGGATGTTTGATGTCTCTAATGAATCCGGCTTCTAATAGTTTGGCTAGCTCCTCTCCCATTGCCTGTCTTTTGGGTTCGGAAAATCGCCGAAGATCTTGTTTGACTGGCTTGAATCCTTTTAGGATATTTAGGCTGTGTTCTGCCAGTCTGCGTGGGATTCCTGGCATATCTGAAGGGTGCCAGGCAAATATATCCCAATTTTCCCGAAGGAATTCTCGTAGTGCGGCGTCTACGTCAGGGTTTAATTGTGCCCCGATGGAGGCCGTCTTTGTGGGGTCCGTTGGATGGACCTGGAATTTGACTATTTCGTCTGCTGGTTTAAAAGAGGTGGACTTGGATCTCTTATCGAGTATCACATCGTCCCTGTTCACCGTGGAGCGCAGCGCAGTGAGTTCTTCTGCCGCTAGGGCTTCAGATAGTGCCTCTAGGGCTAGTGCGGCTGTCTTGTTTTCGGCGCGGAGTGCTATGTCTGGATCACTGACAAGAGTGATTATTCCACTGGGCCCGGGCATCTTAAGCTTCATGTACCCGTAATGGGGTATGGCTTGAAAAATTGTGAATGCCTCTCGCCCTAATAAAGCATGATATCCGCTACTGAACGGGGCCGCTTGGAACGTGACCTCCTCGGACCTGTAGTTGTCCCGCGAGCCGAACACCACATCGAGTGTAATTTTTCCTGTGCAGCGTGCTTCCCGACTAGGGATTATTCTCTAAAGGTTGTGCTGCTTTGCTCAATGCGGCTCCAGTCTATTTCCATTTTTCAAAGGGTTTCCTCGTAGATGAGGTTTAATCCATTGCCGCCATCCATGAGCACCTTGGTATGGCGGAAGCCGTCCACTATTGGGCTGAGGACCAATGCGGCTGGCGCTCGGGCAGTTCGAAATTTAGGTTCGTCGCTGGCGTTGAGGTGATAGCCGTGTCGCTCCATGGATTTGTTGTGGCTACTTGGCAGACTTCGGCGAGGCTACGGATTGTTCGTTTCTGCATATTATTTGACGCGAAAGTCTCGAAGACTGTTGACACTGTACTGGTGCTGTTGGAGTGGTTCTCCGGGGCTAGAAGCTCTTCGCCACTTTTGGCCACCTACCGCAGCATCCAACATGCTCGAAGGCTATGTGTTGGAGTGGCGCCCTCTGTACTGTGAATTTTACAGGGTCCGCAGAGCCATCCCTCCAGTACGGTCCCGTGCCCTTTATGGGGTTTTTGCTTTTTGGTTTTTGTACCGGGTGCCTGAGCATGATGCACCCTTTTGTTTCGGACTAGGGTTGTATTCGGAGCCGGATTGTCCCAAAACTTAGTTTCGGTTTTCCGGAAACTCTCCATCGCACAGTACTTTCGTACTATGGGCGCCAGGTCGGTGAAGCGTGTAATTTCACGATGACTTACGGCGTTTAAGATTCCCTTGTCCGTGCAATTATTGCAGAAAATTGAAATTGCGTTTTCCTCACGGCAATCTTTTATCCTGTCCATAACTAGGAGGAATCTGGCCCAGTAATGATGTACTGTTTCAGCGGGCTCTTGCCGGATTTGAGATAGATCGCATATGTTTGGGTGGGTGGGTAGAATTGAGTCTGGAACCCTGCCCATCTTGAGGCTCAAAGGCCGAAAAGTTTCCGAATTTGGAAGCTTGGATTGCTGGACGTTGTCCAACGGGTCTGGTCCGCTGCCTGACTTTAGGTTCAGTACTTGATCGACGTCCGTTCCTCCGCGGGAGTCCGGCATGGAGGGTTCGGGAGTCCGGACATAACTAGTTTTTAATACAGAAGAAGAGTCGTCGCGTTGTTCTTCTACCACCGCAACGTGGTGGGTAACCTGGGGAGAGTTAATCTCTCTCAGATCGGTTTTAAGCCCAATCTGATGTAGTCTGTAGCGACTCCCAGGGCGGCGATGCGATCCAAGAGCTCGTTTACGGAGGAGAGCTCCATTGGATCCAGCTGCTCGGCGAATTCCGAGTTGATGTGAAGATTGCTTTCGATGACCTGAGAGGTCATCGTATAAGTGGTGGCCGAACAGGCGGTCATGAGGAAACCACCTAGCCGGATAGTTTGGCCGGCGGCCAGAGCTCCTTTGGCGATGGTACCGTCTTTAAAGACGGGAAGAGGCATCCTTCCTGATCGTGACGGCAAAGAGGAACTCTCAATGAAAGCACCAATGTCGGTGTCAAAACCGGTGGATCTCGGGTAGGGGGTCCCGAACTGTGCATCTAGGTGGATGGTAACAGGAGACAAGGGACACAATGTTTTTACCCAGGTTCAGGCCCTCTCGATGGAGGTAAAACCCTACTCATGCTTGATTGATATTGATGATATGGGTAGTACAAGAGTGGATCTACCACGAGATCAAGGAGGCTAAACCCTAGAAGCTAGCCTATGGTATGATTGTTGTAATGGTTGTTCGTCCTACGGACTAAAACCCTCCAGGTTATATAGACACTGGAGAGGGCTAGGGTTACACAGAGTCGGTTACAATGGTAGGAGATCTACATATCCGTATCGCCAAGCTTGCCTTCCACGCCAAGGAAAGTCCCATCCGGACATGGGACGAAGTCTTCAATCTTGTATCTTCATAGTCTTGGAGTCCGGCCGATAACGATAGTCCGGCTATCCGGACACCCCCTAGTCCAGGACTCCCTCAGTCACCCTTGACGAAAGCACTTCTGTGACGCGTGATTTATTGTCATGGAAGTGGACACTTCCGTGATGATAATTTTGGTAATGTCATGCAACACTTCTATGACAGCACAGGTATGACTATCTTGATTCTGTCATAAAATCGCCATGGATGTACATGCATGACGAAAAACGCAACCTACTGTGACAAACACATATCATCACGGAAGTGTATTTTTTTGTAGTGATGCAGTGCAACTCTGCTTTCCATGGTGCGAGAAAGTCTCCAATAACATCGCAGAATTCGAAGTCTTGCTTGCCGACCTTAGAGCCGCGGCCGCGCTGGGGGTAAAGCGCCTCACCATCAAGGGCGACTCTTAGCTTCTCGTCAACTTCTCCAACAAGGAGTACACGCCCAAGGACGAGCACATGGAAGCGTACCCAAAGGAGGTGCGCAAAATGGAGAAGCGGTTCATGGGTGTGGAGTTGCACCATGTGTTGCGTGGAACGAACAAGGAAGCAGATGACATCGCCAAAAGAGCCTCTCGCAGGCTCCCTCAGGAGCCAGGGGTGTTTGAGGAGCGACCTTTCATGGCATCTGCGAGCCCGCGCGTCACGACTCCAGCACCACATCAGGAGCCCGCTTGCTGCTCGCGCTTGAGGCTCAGGAGGGGTGCTGGACAAAAGAGTTCAAGGCATACTTGCTTCAAGGGACCCTACCAGAGAAGGAGGAGGACGCTAAGCGCGTGGCTCGCCAGGCCATTGCATACTGCATCAAGGATGGTGAGTTATATCGCAGGAGGCCCAATGATGTTTCTTTGCGGTGCATCTCCAGGGAATAGGGGCTCGAGCTGCTAGCGGACATACATGCTGGGGGCTGCGGGCACCACTCCTCGCCTCGCACCCTGGTGGGCAAGGCGTTCTGCAGTGGCTTCTACTGGCCCATCGCGCTCAACAACGCTACAGAGCTGGTGCGCTCTTGTCAAGCATGCCAGTTTCACGCCAAGCAGATCCATCAGCCCGCGCAGGGCCTCCAGACGATACCACTCACGTGGTCGTTTGTGGTCTGGGAGCTGGACATCTTGGGGCCATTCCCTCGGGCGCCAGGGGGCTACCGATACCTCTACGTCGCCATCGACAAGTTCACCAAGTGGGCGGAGGTAGAAGCCATACGCACCATCCCAGCAGGACAAGCCGTCAAGTTCATCAAGGGAATCGTGAGCCGATTTGGGGTCCCTAATCGCATCATCACCGACAATGGCTCGCAGTTCACCAGCAATCTTTTCAAAACATACTGTGCTAACCTTGGAACACAGATCTGCTACGCGTCAGTAGCACACCCACGGAGCAATGGACAGGCTGAGAGGGCCAATGCGGAAGTCCCTGAGGGACCTCAAGACCCGCACCTTTAAGAAGAAGCTCGAGGCCTACGGCAGGGGATGGCTCGACGAGATGCAGTCCGTGTTGTGGTCCATCCTCACCACCGCGACCAAGCCAACAGGAGAAACGCTATTCTTCCTTGTCTATGGAGCAGAAGCAGTTCTCCCTCACGAGGTCAAGCATCGCTCCACGCAGGTCTTGGCATTCGACGAAACGCAGCAGGACGCCACGCGGAGGATGGATCTCATGCTGGGGGAGGAACACCGCCGTCAAGCCTCGCTCCGGGCAGCAAGGTACCAGCAGGCGCTGTAGCGGTACCACTGTCGCAGCGTCCGCTCCAGGATGTTGGAGGTGGGCGATCTCATCCTGAGGCGGGCGCTCTCCAGGGAGGGGCTGCATAAGCTCTCTCCCATGTGGGAGGGCCCGTTTAGGATTGCCCGTGTCTCTAGGCCTGGCGCCGCGTGCCTCGAGACATAGGACGGGGTCCCCATCCAGAACGCTTGGAACATCCAGCACCTCTGGATGTTCTACCCCTGAAGAAAGGCTCCGGCCTGTGAAGCAAGGTTCCGGCCTGTGAAGGTCTCCGCTTGTGACACTCTCACGTAATAATGAGTGGGGCGATTCATGTCCCAGAGTCTCCTGAGAGTCGCCCTGGGGCCTCATGGGGGCTCCCTCCCATGTCCTAGTGGCAGCACTTAGCTCCGTGCTGGTGAGAAGACTAGATTAGGTGCTGGACGTGGCTGTTCATTTGCTTTCTGAAGTTGCTTGTAGTTTTCTTAGTAGTCTTTCAATGGATTTGGTATTCTCAAACGCTGGTTCCCCGAGTTGTGTTTTCTCCTAAGTTGTTTTGGTCTAAGGACGTGAGAGAGGTGGCAGTCGCCCGCCACTTCTCCTTGCGCTCCTCACACGTGGGGCTAGGTAGGTGTGTGTGCCCAGGGCCTGCCTTTGTGCCTTTGCGCACACACTACGTCGAACCCCGCTATTTCGGCTTCATCCTCGCGAGGAGCTCTCGATCGAGTCTACTGGCGCCAGCACCCCTCATGTCCATGCCCCCCCGGGCAGCGCGACGCGGTGCATCAGGTCCTTAACCTATGGCAGGGGGCTCGTATAAGGGGGAGCAAGTCACTCGACAAATTTTCTCTTCCTGCAAGGATAGCCCTGCCCTGCCGCGGCTCCTGAGGGCACAGGGTGTGCGCCCTGGGGGGCCTGTCAAGTACCTAAGGAGAGGTTCTCATGAGGTGGAGGATGACTGCACGTATCAAGCTTAGCCTTCCTACCTTAACCCGCTCAAATTACAAACACTGAAACACTGCATCAAGGACGGCAATCATAACATAAAAAGTCATAACAGCAACAGTTCATTACACGCCCTCGCAGGGTACATTCTTCTTTTTTTCAATTTGCAGGAGAAAGGAAAAGCTAAACAAAGAGGGTCTGAAGGCGTGCAAGCTTGGCACCAGCGCCGCATCCTCAAGCAGTGCCTCAAGGTAGCCCGGCGCTCCACCAGTTCTCCCACAGGAGATCTGGGGCCACCGGCCTTGAGTCCAAGTTCGCCGGGCCCCAGCTTCAGGCCGGGCTCCTCTCCGGCTTCACTGGAGCGCTGCATTGGGAGGAGCCACCGACGTCCTTGACACGAGCACGACGACCCGGAGGCTGGTCGTAGCCGCCGATGCTAGAGCTCTCGTCCAAGGAAGAGCTGCCGCCACGGGAGGAGGAGCGTGCGTCGTCAAGGCCAAGTTCGCCATTGCCACCATCGTCGTTGCTGCTGTCCTCCGGGCAGCACCCCACGCGGTGGCCGTATCCGCTGAACACCCTCACGTAGAGGGTCGCTAGGCCGTCCTACTTGAAGTGGAGGGTGCACCTTTTGCCCAGACCACGCGCGCGGGTGAAAGTCTGCCAGCCGCGGGCCAGGACCACGCTGCCAGAGGCGGAGACATTGATGCTGACCCACGAGGCCCTGCTGCCGCAACCATCAGCCTACAGCCAGAGGCCAGCATGAAGGAAATATGCCTTAGAGGCAATAATAAAGTTATTATTTATTTCCTTATATCATGATAAATGTTTATTATTCATGCTAGAATTGTATTAACCGGAAACATAATACATGTGTGAATATATAGACAAACAGAGTGTCACTAGTATGCCTCTACTTGACTAGCTTGTTAATCAAAGACGGTTATGTTTCCTAACCATGAACAAAGAGTTGTTATTTGATTAACAGGATCACATCATTAGTTGAATGATCTGATTGACATGACCCATTCCGTTAGCTTAGCACCTGATCGTTTAGTATGTTGCTATTGCTTTCTTCATGACTTATACATGTTCCTATGACTATGAGATTATGCAACTCCCGTTTACTGGAGGAACACTTTGTGTGCTACCAAACGCCACAACGTAACTGGGTGATTATAAAGGTGCTCTACAGGTGTCTCCAAAGGTACTTGTTGGGTTGGCGTATTTCGAGATTAGGATTTGTCACTCGGAATGTCGGAGAGGTATCTCTGGGCCCTCTCGGTAATGCACATCACTTAAGCCTTGCAAGCATTGCAACTAATGAGTTAGTTGCAAGATGATGTATTACGGAACGAGTAAAGAGACTTGCCGGTAACGAGATTGAACTAGGTATTGGATACCGACGATCGAATCTCGGGCAAGTAACATACCGATGACAAAGGGAACAACGTATGTTGTTATGCGGTCTGACCGATAAAGATCTTCGTAGAATATGTAGGAACCAATATGGGCATCCAGGTCCCGCTATTGGTTATTGACCAGAGATGTGTCTCGGTCATGTCTACATTGTTCTCGAACCGTAGGGTCCGCACGCTTAAAGTTACGATGATAGTTTCTTTATGAGTTTATGTATTTTGATGTATCGAAGGTTGTTCGGAGTCTCGGATGTGATCACGGACATGACGAGGAGTCTCGAAATGGTCGAGACATAAAGATTGATATATTGGACGACTATATTCGGACACCGGAATTGTTCCGGGTGATTTCGGAGAAAACCGGAGTGTCGGGGGGGTTACCGGAACCTCCCGGGAGAGTTAATGGGCCACATGGGCCTTGGTGGGAAGAGAGAGGGGCGGCCAGGGTGGGCCGCGCGCCCCCTCTCCCTCTGGTCCGAATTGGACTAGGGGGGGCGGCGCCCCCCTTTCCTTCCCCCCTCTCCCCCTTCCTTCCCCCTCCTAGTAGGAGTAGGAAAGGAGGAATCATACTCCTACTAGGAGGAGGATTCCTCCTCCAGTAGGAGTAGGATTCCTCCTCCTTGGCGCGCCCCAAGGGACCGGCTGGCCTCCCCCCTTGCTCCTTTATATACGGGGGCAGGGGGCACCCTAGGACACACAAGTTGATCTTCATGATCGTTCCTTAGCTGTGTGCGGTGCCCCCCTCCACGATATTACACCTCAGTCATATTGTAGCGGTGCTTAGGCGAAGCCCTGTGACGGTTGAACATCAAGATCGTCACCACGCCGTCGTGCTGACGAAACTCCTCCCCGAAGCTTTGCTGGATCGGAGCCCGGGGTGCGTCATCGAGCTGTACGTGTGTCAAGAACTCGGAGGTGCCGGAGTAATGGTGCTTCGATCGGTTGGACCGAGAAGACGTACGACTACTTCCTCTACGTTGCGTCAACGCTTCCGCTTCGGTCTACGAGGGTACGTAGATAACACTCTCCCCTCTCGTTGCTATGCATCACCATGATCTTGCGTGTGCGTAGGAAATTTTTTGAAATTACTACGTTCCCCAACAGTGGCATCCGAGCCTAGGTTATATGGTTTGATGTTATATGCACGAGTATAACACAAGTGAGTTGTGGGTGATACAAGTCATACTGCTTACCAGCATGTCATACTTTGGTTCGGTGGTATTGTTGGATGAAGCGGCCCGGACCGACATTACGCGTACGCTTACGCGAGACTGGTTCTACCGCCGTGCTTTGCACACAGGTGGCTGGCGGGTGTCAGTTTCTCCAACTTTAGTTGAACCGAGTGTGGCTACACCCCGTCCTTGCGAAGGTTAAAACAACACCAACTTGACAAACTATCGTTGTGGTTTTGATGCGTAGGTGAGATTGGTTCTTGCTTAAGCCCGTAGCAGCCACGTAAAACTTGCAACAACAAAGTAGAGGACGTCTAACTTGTTTTTGCAGGGCATGTTGTGATGTGATATGGTCAAGACATGATGCTAAATATTATTGTATGAGATGATCATGTTTTGTAACCGAGTTATCAGCAACTGGCAGGAGCCATATAGTTGTCGCTTTATTGTATGCAATGCAATCGCCCTGTAATGCTTTACTTTATCACTAAGCGGTAGCGATAGTCGTAGAAGCATAAGATTGGCGAGACGACAACGATGCTACGATGGAGATCAAGGTGTCGCGCCGGTGACGATGGTGATCATGACGGTGCTTCGAAGATGGAGATCACAAGCACAAGATGATGATGGCCATATCATATCACTTATATTGATTGCATGTGATGTTTATCTTTTATGCATCTTATCTTGCTTTGATTGACGGTAGCATTTTAAGATGATCTCACTAATTATCAAGAAGTGTTCTCCCTGAGTATGCACCGTTGCCAAAGTTCGTCATGCCCAGACACCACGTGATGATTGGGTGTGATAAGCTCTACGTCCATCTACAACGGGTGCAAGCCAGTTTTGCACACGCAGAATACTCGGGTTAAACTTGACGAGCCTAGCATATGCAGATATGGCCTCGGAACACGGAGACCGAAAGGTCGAGCGTGAATCATATAGTAGATATGATCAACATGAGATGTTCGCCATTGAAAACTAATCCATTTCACGTGATGATCGGTTATGGTTTAGTTGAATTTGGATCACGTGATCACTTAGAGGATTAGAGGGACGTCTATCTAAGTGGGAGTTCTTAAGTAATATGATTAATTGAACTTAAATTTATCATGAACTTAGTACCTGATAGTATCTTGCTTGTCTATGTTGATTGTAGATAGATGGCCCGTGTTGTTGTTCCGTTGAATTTTAATGCGTTCCTTGAGAAAGCAAAGTTGAAAGATGATGGTAGCAATTACGCGGACTGGGTCCGTAACTTGAGGATTATCCTCATTGCTGCACAGAAAAGTTACGTCCTGGAAGCACCGCTGGGTGCCAGGCCTGCTGCTGCTGCAACTGACGACGTTAAGAACGTCTGGCAGAGCAAAGCTGATGACTACTCGATAGTTCAATGTGCCATGCTTTACGGCTTAGAACCGGGACTTCAACGACGTTTTGAACGTCATGGAGCATATGAGATGTTCCAGGAGTTGAAGTTAATATTCTAGAAGAATGCCCGAATTGAGAGACATGAAGTCTCCAATAAGTTCTATAGCTGCAAGATGGAGGAGAATAGTTCTGTCAGTGAGCATATACTCAAGATGTCTGGGTATTGTAATCACTTGATTCAACTGGGAGTTACTCTTCCGGATGATAGCGTCATTGACAGAATTCTCCAATCACTTCCACCAAGCTACAAGAGCTTCGTGATGAACTATAATATGCAAGGGATGGATAAGACAATTCCCGAGCTCTTCGCAATGCTAAAGGCTGCGGAGGTAGAAATCAAGAAGGAGCATCAAGTGTTGATGGTCAACAAGACCACTAGTTTCAAGAAAAAGGGCAAAGGGAAGAAGAAGGGGAACTTCAAGAAGAACAGCAAGCAAGTTGCTGCTCAAGAGAAGAAACCCAAGTCTGGACCTAAGCCTGAAACTGAGTGCTTCTACTGCAAGCAGACTGGTCACTGGAAGCGGAACTGCCCCAAGTATTTGGCGGATAAGAAGGATGGCAAGGTGAACAAAGGTATATGTGATATACATGTTATTGATGTGTACCTTACTAGAGCTCGCAGTAGCACCTGGGTATTTGATACTGGTTCTGTTGCTAATATTTGCAACTCGAAACAGGGACTACGGATTAAGCGAACACTAGCAAAGGACGAGGTGACGATGCGCGTGGGAAATGGTTCCAAAGTCGATGTGATCGCGGTCGGCACGCTACCTCTACATCTACCTTCGGGATTAGTATTAGACCTAAATAATTGTTATTTGGTGCCAGCGTTGAGCATGAACATTATATCTGGATCTTGTTTGATGCGAGACGGTTATTCATTTAAATCAGAGAATAATGGTTGTTCTATTTATATGAGTAATATCTTTTATGGTCATGCACCCTTGAAGAGTGGTCTATTTTTGATGAATCTCGATAGTAGTGATACACATATTCATAATGTTGAAGCCAAAAGATGCAGAGTTGATAATGATAGTGCAACTTATTTGTGGCACTGCCGTTTAGGTCATATCGGTGTAAAGCGCATGAAGAAACTCCATACTGATGGACTTTTGGAACCACTTGATTATGAATCACTTGGTACTTGCGAACCGTGCCTCATGGGCAAGATGACTAAAACGCCGTTCTCCGGTACTATGGAGAGAGCAACAGATTTGTTGGAAATCATACATACAGATGTATGTGGTCCGATGAATGTTGAGGCTCGTGGCGGATATCGTTATTTTCTCACCTTCACAGATGATTTAAGCAGATATGGGTATATCTACTTAATGAAGCATAAGTCTGAAACATTTGAAAAGTTCAAAGAATTTCAGAGTGAAGTTGAAAATCATCGTAATAAGAAAATAAAGTTTCTACGATCTGATCGTGGAGGAGAATATTTGAGTTACGAGTTTGGTCTACACTTGAAACAATGCGGAATAGTTTCGCAACTCACGCCACCCGGAACACCACAGCGTAATGGTGTGTCCGAACGTCGTAATCGTACTTTACTTGATATGGTGCGATCTATGATGTCTCTTACAGATTTACCGCTATCGTTTTGGGGTTATGCTTTAGAGACGGCCACATTCACATTAAATAGGGCACCATCAAAATCCGTTGAGACGACACCTTATGAACTATGGTTTGGCAAGAAACCAAAGTTGTCGTTTCTTAAAGTTTGGGGCTGCGATGCTTATGTGAAAAAGCTTCAACCTGATAAGCTCGAACCCAAATCGGAGAAATGTGTCTTCATAGGATACCCAAAGGAGACAGTTGGGTACACCTTCTATCACAGATCCGAAGGCAAGACATTCGTTGCTAAGAATGGATCCTTTCTAGAGAAGGAGTTTCTCTCGAAAGAAGTGAGTGGGAGGAAAGTAGAACTTGATGAGGTAACTATACCTGCTCCCTTGTTGGAAAATAGTACATCACAGGAACCGGTTTCTGTGACGTCAAAACCAACTAGTGAGGAAGTTGATGATGATGATCATAGAACTTCAGATCAAGTTACTACAGAACCTCGTAGGTCAAACAGAGTAAGATCCGCACCTGAGTGGTACGGTAATCCTATTCTGGAAGTCATGCTACTAGATCATGATGAACCTACGAACTATGAAGAAGCGATGGTGAGCCCAGATTCCGCAAAATGGCTTGAAGCCATGAAATCTGAGATGGGATCCATGTATGAGAACAAAGTATGGACTTTGGTTGACTTGCCCGATGGTCGGCAAGCAATTGAGAATAAATGGATCTTCAAGAAGAAGACTGACGCTGACGGTAATGTTACTGTCTACAAAGCTCGACTTGTTGCAAAAGGTTTTCGACAAGTTCAAGGGATTGACTACGATGAGACCTTCTCACCCGTAGCGATGCTTAAGTCTGTCCGAATCATGTTAGCAATTGCCGCATTTTATGATTATGAAATTTGGCAAATGGATGTAAAAACTGCATTCCTGAATGGGTTTCTGGAGGAAGAGTTGTATATGATGCAACCAGAAGGTTTTATCGATCCAAAGGGAGCTAACAAAGTGTGCAAGCTCCAGCGATCCATTTATGGACTGGTGCAAGCCTCTCGGAGTTGGAATAAACGCTTTGATAGTGTGATCAAAGCATTTGGGTTTATACAGACTTTTGGAGAAGCCTGTATTTACAAGAAAGTGAGTGGGAGCTCTGTAGCATTTCTAATATTATATGTGGATGACATATTATTGATTGGAAATGATATAGAATTTCTGGATAGCATAAAGGGATACTTGAATAAAAGTTTTTCAATGAAAGACCTCGGTGAAGCTGCTTACATATTGGGCATTAAGATCTATAGAGATAGATCAAGACGCTTAATTGGACTTTCACAAAGCACATACCTTGACAAAGTTTTGAAGAAGTTCAAAATGGATCAAGCAAAGAAAGGGTTCTTGCCTGTATTGCAAGGTGTGAAGTTGAGTAAGACTCAATGCCCGACCACTGCAGAAGATAGAGAGAAAATGAAAGATGTTCCCTATGCTTCAGCCATAGGCTCTATCATGTATGCAATGCTGTGTACCAGACCTGATGTGTGCCTTGCTATAAGTTTAGCAGGGAGGTACCAAAGTAATCCAGGAGTGGATCACTGGACAGCGGTCAAGAACATCCTGAAGTACCTGAAAAGGACTAAGGATATGTTTCTCGTATATGGAGGTGACAAAGAGCTCATCGTAAATGGTTACGTTGATGCAAGCTTTGACACTGATCCGGACGATTCTAAATCGCAAACCGGATACGTGTTTACATTAAACGGTGGAGCTGTCAGTTGGTGCAGTTCAAAACAAAGCGTCGTGGCGGGATCTACGTGTGAAGCGGAATACATAGCTGCTTCGGAAGCAGCCAATGAAGGAGTCTGGATGAAGGAGTTCATATCCGATCTAGGTGTCATACCTAGTGCATCGGGTCCAATGAAAATCTTTTGTGACAATACTGGAGCGATTGCCTTAGCGAAGGAATCCAGATTTCACAAGAGAACCAAGCACATCAAGAGACGCTTCAATTCCATCCGGGATCTAGTCCAGGTGGGAGACATAGAGATTTGCAAGATACATACGGATCTGAATGTTGCAGACCCGTTGACTAAGCCTCTTCCACGAGCAAAACATGATCAGCACCAAGACTCCATGGGTGTTAGAATCATTACTGTGTAATCTAGATTATTGACTCTAGTGCAAGTGGGAGACTGAAGGAAATATGCCCTAGAGGCAATAATAAAGTTATTATTTATTTCCTTATATCATGATAAATGTTTATTATTCATGCTAGAATTGTATTAACCGGAAACATAATACATGTGTGAATATATAGACAAACAGAGTGTCACTAGTATGCCTCTACTTGACTAGCTTGTTAATCAAAGATGGTTATGTTTCCTAACCATGAACAAAGAGTTGTTATTTGATTAACGGGATCACATCATTAGTTGAATGATCTGATTGACATGACCCATTCCGTTAGCTTAGCACCCGATCGTTTAGTATGTTGCTATTGCTTTCTTCATGACTTATACATGTTCCTATGACTATGAGATTATGCAACTCCCGTTTACCGGAGGAACACTTTGTGTGCTACCAAACGTCACAACGTAACTGGGTGATTATAAAGGTGCTCTACAGGTGTCTCCAAAGGTACTTGTTGGGTTGGCGTATTTCGAGATTAGGATTTGTCACTCCGAATGTCGGAGAGGTATCTCTGGGCCCTCTCGGTAATGCACATCACTTAAGCCTTGCAAGCATTGCAACTAATGAGTTAGTTGCGAGATGATGTATTACGGAACGAGTAAAGAGACTTGCCGGTAACGAGATTGAACTAGGTATTGGATACCGACGATCGAATCTCGGGCAAGTAACATACCGATGACAAAGGGAACAACGTATGTTGTTATGCGGTCTGACCGATAAAGATCTTCGTAGAATATGTAGGAACCAATATGGGCATCCAGGTCCCGCTATTGGTTATTGACCGGAGACGTGTCTCGGTCATGTCTACATTGTTCTCGAACCGTAGGGTCCGCACGCTTAAAGTTACGATGACAGATTCTTTATGAGTTTATGTATTTTGATGTACCGAAGGTTGTTCGGAGTCCCGGATGTGATCACGGACATGACGAGGAGTCTCAAAATGGTCGAGACATAAAGATTGATATATTGGACGACTATATTCGGACACCGGAATTGTTCCGGGTGATTTCGGAGAAAACTGGAGTGCCGGGGGGGTTACCGGAACCCCCGGGGAGAGTTAATGGGCCACATGGGCCTTGGTGGGAAGAGAGAGGGGCGGCCAGGGTGGGACGCGCGCCCCCTCTCCCTCTGGTCTGAATTGGACTAGGAGGGGGGGCGGCGCCCCCCTTTCCTTCCCCCCTCTCCCCCTTCCTTCCCCCTCCTAGTAGGAGTAGGAAAGGAGGAATCCTACTCCTACTAGGAGGAGGATTCCTCCTCCTTGGCGCGCCCCAAGGGGCCGGCCGGCCTCCCCCTTGCTCCTTTATATACGGGGGCAGGGGGGCACCCTAGGACACACAAGTTGATCTTCGTGATCGTTCCTTAGCCATGTGCGGTGCCCCCTCCACGATATTACACCTCGGTCATATTGTAGCGGTGCTTAGGCGAAGCCCTGCGACGGTTGAACATCAAGATCGTCACCACGCTGTCGTGCTGACGAAACTCCTCCCCGAAGCTTTGCTGGATCGGAGCCCGGGGTGCGTCATCGAGCTGTACGTGTGTCAAGAACTCGCAGGTGCCGGAGTAACGGTGCTTGGATCGGTTGGACCGGGAAGACGTACGACTACTTCCTCTACGTTGCGTCAACGCTTCTGCTTCGGTCTACGAGGGTACGTAGACAACACTCTCCCCTCTCGTTGCTATGCATCACCATGATCTTGCGTGTGCGTAGGAAATTTTTTGAAATTACTACGTTCCCCAACACAGCAAGCCCTGAAGAAGGGAGCTCGCCGGAGAAGAAGCGCGGGAGCCGGAGCGAGGTGCTAGCCAGGTTCTCCGACCACACCACGAACTCAGGAAGCACCTCCAGCAAGGAAAAGCATGACCGAGGTGGGCGCATGATCATGGCGCGCCTCCCTTCGTCATGGGAGTTGCTCTGGAGCCGGTAGCCCCCGCCACGGGAAGAGGTGCCATCGCGGGCGCCCGGAGCAACGCTGCCTTTGGGGGGTGCACGCCCGCGCCCCCTGGATGCTGCCGGAGGGACCGCAGGGTGCTTGCGGGGACGACCGTGGCCCCTCTTGGGAGGATGAGAGGCTGGCCCCTCCTTGGAGGCCTTCCCTTTCTCGGCCGCTGAGAACCTCTTCGGCGATGCCATGGGAGCAAGAGGGAGAGGAAAGAAGCAGGCGGGAGCAAGACGAAGGAAAGATGGACTGGGGCCTCTGCTCCTCCCTCATGTTTATAGCCAAGGGAGGCCAACCGCCGGCCTCCACGACCTCGCGCCATCATGACCTGCTACATGCCGCGTCAACCAGTCAAGTCGAGTAGTTGCCGAGGCAGCGTGGGGAAGTAGAGTCGCGCACGTCCAATCGATCGCCACAAGTCATCAAGGCTGTAGGCGGTTAGGGCCCGCAGCGCTCCGCACTTGCCCTTTGGCTTCGCCTAGAAGCCAAGTCCGAGTGCACCTTGGGCCCGGGGGCTACTATCGGCGTCCTGGACTTGGGGGATCCAGTCCTGCCTGCCTGCGGCCCACCGCGTGACTCCATCAAAGGCCTTGTATGGCCCAGCTTCAACACCAACACAACAAGAACCTCGCGAGGGGCCAAGCCTCGTGAGGCGGATGACGCCAAGACCCCCGAAGGAGTTGGCCTCCTCAGGAGGGCTCCTGAGGGGCGGAGAGTTCTATGCAGCTACCTCATGAGGCTCAGCTGACATGAGCCATGACAACCAAGGCCAGGCGGGTGCTAGGCGGGCGCAGAGCGCAGGTTTCCTCTTTGGTGCAAGGGAGGCAAGCCACAGGCGCAGAGTCCCGAGGAATCAGCCAAAGGTTTCTGTTCTGGTGCGACAAGACCAAGACCGCTAGGATGGCAGGACGGAGGTCATCACCGAGCCCACCGCAGCATCACGACTAGAGGCTTTTTGTAGGCGAAGACTACTTTTGTCAGGATAGACTGTACTACTTGTCCCCTTTCAAATCCCGTCGTTGTGGAATCCCTTCCCGCTCATATTTGGGAAGAGGACCAAGGCAATTATATATAGGACGTAGCCACCACCATAGAGGGAGAGAGCAATTCCGACCTCAGCACCGCACCAGCTCAAGAACACCTCACCTCCTGAGGCTTGTTCATCCTATGTACTAGTTCATCCATAGCTCCTCGAGGCAATCCACCACACCACACTTGATTAGGGTATTACACCACAATGGTGGCCTAAACCAGTATAAATCTCTGTGTCTTTGTGTCTCTCGAGCTCGACGCGCTAGGCTAGGGAGGGGCCATGTACGAGTACATGGTGGGTTGTCTCATTGAAGCCGTCCTTAGGAACTGAGTTCTGTGTTTGTGATCCATGAATAGTTACTACCACACATTGGGTTCCGGTAACTCGACCCCTCTCGACTTATTAATCAGCCTGATCTCTGTCCAGGAGTTGCAACTAGTTTTTGGTGTTTGTAGGTTGTGTTAGTAGTCTACCAAGTGGCACCCGGTACAGGTGGGCTTGGGTCAGACTTGGCACCGTGGCCGGGTATGCCAAGCGCCGCCCGATTGGTGGGCTTGGAACCCTATACACATCGTTTGGGGCCGTGAGAGACACCCCGGCCGAAACTCCTTGCGGATGGAACCCGAATAGGCAATAAACCTGGACTAGAGACTTGCGTGGTTATTCAGGTCGTGGCCGACACCCTCGCTAGGCTTCCGCTTGAAGGTTGCCGAGATACATGACGTGTACATGGCGGTAAGTGGCGAGAGCATGTGATAAGAAGTACACCCCTGCAGGGTTAACATCATTTATTCGAATAGCCGTGTCCACAGTAAAGGACTTCTAGGTTGCCTATACAGTTCATAGACAAGTGATAGTGGATACTCTAAAATGTGCAAGATAAGCGTGAGTGCTATGGATGGCGTTCTTGTAGGGAGACGGGAGCAGATCCATAGTGGTGTATTGATATGGTGAATATGTGGACTCGTGTGCGCCACCTCAAAAGAGTTACTTGCAGTCGTAGTTCAGGATAGCCACCGCGTCAAAGCTGGCTTGCTGCAGTTAAACTCCACCACCCCCTTTGTTGATACCGATGCATATGTAGTTAGTTCTGATGTAAGTCTTGCTGGGTACATTTGTACTCACGTTTGCTTAATTTATGTTTTTGTAGAGAGACTTCAGTCTCGCTAGTAGTTCCGCATGGACTTCGATGTTTAGCTTGTTACCTCAGCTACGATCTTGTGCCCTCGGCAGGATCTAGTAGATAGTCAGGCTTGTCAGCCTTTTTCATTTATAGATGTCTGTACTCAGACATGTTAAGCTTCCACTTGTTCTTTGACTTGTATGCTCTGAATGTTGGGTCGTGAGACCCATGTTTGTAATATCTCGCTCCTTGGAGCCTAATGAATAAATACTCTGAGTCGTAGAGTTTCATTGTGATGCCATGTTGTATTTGCACATATCGAGCATATTGTGTGTATGTTATTGAAATGCTTGGTATGTGTGGGATCCGACAACCTAGTTGTTTATTCTTGGTAGCCTCTCTTACCGGGAAATGTCTCCTAGTGCTTCCACTAAGCCATGGTAGCTTGCTACTGCTCCGGAACACCTAGGCTGGCCGGCATGTGTCCTTCTTCGTTCCTATGTCTATCCCTATGGGGAAATGTCACGCGGTGTCTACCGGAGTCCTGTTAGCCTGCTACAGCCCGGATTCTCCGAAGTCCTGTTAGCCCAGCTGCTACAGCCCGGATTCACTCGCTGATAACCAACACATTCGTTGCTGGGTCATGTATGCTTGTCCCTGTAAGTTAGTGCCACTTTGGGTTTACGACTAGTCATGTTGGCCCGGGTTCTTTGTCATATGGATGCTAGCGGCACTATCATATACGTGAGCCAAAAGGCGCAAACGGTCCCGGGCCAGGTAAGGTGGCACCCGTGAGAATACCATGCGTGAAGCCGCAAAGTGATATGATGTGTTACATGCTAGATTGGTGTGACTTAGGATCGGGGTCCTAACACGAACACTCTAGCAAGCTCTTCCCAACTGTATATACTGCCTGGGGCTAACTGAGTCAACCACGCTCTGGCTGACCCTTCTAGCATCGGCGGAAGATGCTTCATTGCCACTTCATCATTCCCGCCACCAATCTACACAACCACTCGGTAATCCTCAAGCCAAGTTTCAGGCTTGGACTCTCCAGTGAACTTACTGACTCCAGTCGCCAACCTGAAGTTGGGAGGAATCACTGCAGCCCTGATGGCTCTGCTGAAACACTCTGGACCCGAAACATGAACTCTGCTGCCAGTAGGACGATCTCTGCCAGGGTCTTCTCTATGCGCTCTGTTTCGGTCGACTAGACCTTGAACGAGGATAGATCTTGCATCAAAGCCTGGCTCTCTTGGGTCGACTGGTGCTCTGCGCTCGCCACTATGACGGCATCTATCATCCTACTGCCGAGGCACATATGATGCACTCCTCAGAGGAGGTGTGGGCACTCGACGATGATTGTCGTGGTCGAGTCGGTGATCATACTGCCCACAGCCTTCACGCCGCAGGGGCGAACTTGGACTGTGGGCCGACTGAACTATATCCGCTACCACAGATCTGCTATGAATCCTATTCCGCGACTGAGACACTGCTGTGTTATGTTCTCCTGCTACCCGGAGTAAGACCCGGATCTGCATCAAACCTCTGTCAGCCTCCGACTGGGAAGGTTGAAGAGATTTTGAATCGGAATGCGGTATACCTTAGGTGGAGGCGGGAAAAGCTGTCGTCGACTGGACTCAGGGATCCGCTCCTGATCACGCTCGTCGAGAGCGTGCTGAAGGTTCTCCAGTCAAGTGTGCCCGGCCAAATTAGCCAAGCGCACCTCTTCCAAGGCCCGAGCCTCAGAGGTTTCTCCAACGATGGGCGTGTGGAGTGCATCCATCGCGGCGACGAAGTTCTTCCCTCTACTGTGAAGAGAGGGGTTAGGGATGGTACTCCTCATGGACGCGCGACAGATCGCCACCACCATCCCCGCCGTCTTCACGGCGGAAACCAGGCGGACTACGTGGTCCATCGACCATCAAGACTTCAGCCGCAGGGTCGCTGCTATCGCACTCGGATGCGGTCTTGGAGGAGCTAGTCGATAGATCGAACAGGCCATGGAGAGTTTCGTCGGGCTCGATTGCCGCGACTTGATGGGTGGCCGAATGTCGAGCCACCGCGTGTTTCACCCACCGCTGAAGCCGCGACCGACCGGATCGCTTGCGGCGGCGAACAGCGGGGAGAGAAGACACCATCGAAGCCGACCGATACTGGGTCGATGTTTGCCGGAGAAGGACGTCGCGAACGCACGCGCGAAAGTGCGTCGCCCCTCGGACAGGGAGCGCCTCGACGTCAAGGGGAGCTTCCTGAAGCCAAGCGGAGTCTTCGGCGATGAAAACGAGTGCGCCGAGACGGATCTCGCGGCCCTCAGCCAATCCACCGCCAGAAACCATGATGATGGGGATCGGAAAAATTGCAACTTCACCAACAGGTCGCTAAGACACCTGCCCCAAGGTGGGTGCCAACTGTCGTGGTCCTAATACTGACAGTAGAAAGGGGGTAGGTATGGAGAGGCAAGATCTCAGCTATGGTGAAGGTGTACACACAGGATTTACGAGTTCAGGCCCTTCTCAAAGGAAGTAATAGCCCTACGTCTCGGTGCCCGGAGGCGGTCGACTGGATTATATGTGTGATGTTACAGGGGGTGCGAACCCTTGTCTCAGAGGAGGGAGTGGCTTATATAGAGTGCGCCAGGACCCCAGCCATCCTCCATTACAAGGGACTTAATGTACATAATGTAGGGGCGTTACTGATAACGCCAGCCATAAGTATTATTAATGACCTTAAAGACTACAGAGTGAATGTCCGACCGTTGCAGTGCTGAGTGACTCTTGGCCTTCAGTAGGTCGAGTGATTCCCCATATGGTCGAGTGACAACATGTAGGGGGGCCTCCGAGTGATATGACTGGTCGAGTGGATTGCACTCGACATCTTCGACTGGGGGTTCTTTGTTGCCTCTTGGGCTTCTTATCTTCCAGGGTAGTGACCTTGGGTGGGACGTATAGGTCAGGCCTATGACCCTACCCCAAGTCTGTATCCTCATCAGTTACGTCTGCTTACCACAGCCATATCATCCCCCCTCATCATTCGTGCATGCCTCCTGACCTGTCTCTGACACGCACGTGCACAGACAGGCAGCCATCCCCTCTCTTATTGATATTGTAGGCGTGCCCTCCGTTTGTCTAGCAAGCCTATCCCACCATTTGTTAGAAGCAACTCCACCACCACCCCCTCCAACACTCTAGCTCTGTCTCTCTCCCAACCTTATTCCTCTCCTACACATATGCATGGATGCCGATCGATCTCCCTTAATACATGAGGTAGATCGATCTCCCTTAATACATGAGGTAGGCCTCTCTCCTCCTCCACACATATACCAGCCATTGTACCTCTATAGTTAATTAGGACTCCCTCCCCCCCCCCACCCACCACACACTGATAGTCGAGTGTTGTAGGTAGGTATCCATGCCAC